>NC_051229.1:10447488-10747488 GCF_015220715.1 Pygocentrus nattereri | reverse complement strand
GTTTGTTGTTGCAATAATCAAACAATGTGAGTGGAAGTAACAACATAGTGTTGAGTAATACAGAAACGATTGCTTAGTTCACCATTTGTTTATGCTGAGCTTTAAGACTATTAGGGCTGTCATGATTGCTCAGTTGATACATTTAAGAATAATAAAAAATGAATCAGTTGGATCTGTTTTATTGTTTAGTTATTTTTGTTTGTCTTAAAGTTTACTCAGTTAACTGTCAAAATAATGTGTAAATGAACCCAGTTCTGATTAATTCTGCCATAATCCCTAGGAATATCAGACAGTCTTTAATGTAAGCCTCTTTCTGTTGTAAATAACTTTGCCAATGCCAATAACACTCGCAATGTACAGAGTGAGAATTGAGGGGACAGTGGCATTGGGGAGCGGATGAACGAGGCAAACAGTTATGACCTGACTTGGCAGCAGTTCTAGGCATTCTGAATAATATGTATGGCATTCACAATGTCTTCCAGAGAAAAGCATGTTTTTCTTGCCTTTTTATGCTGAACCGGTCATTCACTTCTGAGAACACAAAGCAAAGAAACCAAGAGAGCCCAAGGCTCAAACATACAATCAGAACTATTGAAAACACTGCGTAACGCCCTCCCTGGCAATTCTCAAGTAAACTGCTTACACCAGGCTCCCATCCCATCAAAATAAAAGCAGGCAGGTACAGTCACAAAAGCTGTCATGTAATTTGGACGGCTCCCACAGCACTGAGATTTCTATTTAAAAATGTATAGGACACTTCAGTTTTACTCAGAATTTAACTGACTATTTTATTAAAATAGTAGAACATGAGCTATATACACTGCTCAAAAAATAAAGGGAACACTCAAATAACACATCCTAGATCTGAAAATGAAATATTCTCATTGAATACTTTGTTCTGTACAAAGTTGAATGTGCTGAAAACAAAAATCAATGGAAATCAAATTTATTAACCAATGGAGGCCTGGATTTGGAGGCACACACAAAATTAAAGTGGAAAAACACACTACAGGCTGATCCAACTTTGATGTAATGTCCTTAGAACAAGTCAAAATGAGGCTCAGTATTGTGTGTGGCCTCAACGTGCCTGTATGACCTCCCTACAACGCCTGGGCATGCTCCTGATGAGGTGGCGGATAGTCTCCTGAGGGATCTCCTCCCAGACCTGGACTAAAGCATCCGCCAAGTCCTGCACAGTCTGTGGTACAACGTAGCGTTGGTGGATGGAGCGAGACATGATGTCCCAGATGCGCTCAATCGGATTTAGGTCTGGGGAATGGGCGGGCCAGTCCATAGCTTCAATGCCTTCATCTTGCAGGAACTGCTGACACACTCCAGCCAGATGAGGTCTAGCATTGTCCTGCATTAGGAGGAACCCAGGGCCAACCGCACCAGCATATGGTCTCACAAGGGGTCTGAGGATCTCACCTCGGTACCTAATGGCAGTCAGGCTACCTCTGGCGAGCACATGGAGGGATGTGTGGCCCTCCAAAGAAATGCCACCCCACACCATTACTGACCCACTGCCAAACCGGTCATGCTGAAGGATGTTGCAGGCAGCAGATCGCTCTCCATGGCGTCTCCAGATTCTTTCACGTCTGTCACATGTGCTCAGTGTGAACCTGCTTTCATCTGTGAAGACCACAGGGCGCCAGTGGCGAATTTGCCAATTCTGGTGTTCTCTGGCAAATGCCAAGCGTCCTGCACGGTGTTGGGCTGTGAGCACAACCTCCATCTGTGGACGTCGGGCCCTCATACCATCCTCATGGAGTCTGTTTCTAACCGTTTGTGCAGACATGCACATTTGTGGCCTGCTGGAGGTCATTTTGCAGGGCACTGGCAGTGTTCCTCCTTGCACAAAGGCGGAGGTAGCGGTCCTGCTGCTGGGTTGTTGCCCTCCTACGGCCTCCTCCACGTCTCCTGGTGTACTGGCCTTTCTCCTGGTAGCGCCTCCAGCCTCTGGACACTACGTTGACAGACACAACAAACCTTCTTGCCACAGCTCACATTGATGTGCCATCCTGGATGAGCTGCACTACCTGAGCCACTTGTGTGGGTTGTAGAGTCCGTCTCCTGCTACCACGAGTGTGAAAGCACCACCAACATTCAAAAGTGACCAAAACATCAGCCAGAAAACATCGGTACTGAGAAGTGGTCTGTGGTCCCCACCTGCAGAACCACTCCTTTATTGAGTGTGTCTTGCTAATTGCCAATAATTTCCACCTGTTGTCTGTTCCATTTGCACAACAGCTGTGAAATTGATTGTCAATCAGTGTTGCTTCCTAAGTGGACAGTTTGATTTCACAGAAGTTTGATTTACTTGAAGTTATATTGTGTTTAAGTGTTCCCTTTATTTTTTTGAGCAGTGTATGTTATGGGGCAGAATAATATTGTGGGGCAGTCATGGGCTGGAGGTTGGGGAACCAGCCTCATGACTGGAAGGTCGCTGATTGGATCCACAGAGCCGACAGCACATGACTGAGGTGTCCTTGAGCAACACACCTAACCCCCAACTGCACTGCGGATTGGGCTGCCCACCGCTCCGGGCAAGTGTGCTCACTGCCCCCTAGTGTGTGTGTGTGCTCAGTAGAGTGTATGTTGTGTTTAACTTCACGGATGGGTTAAATGCGGAGGTGAAATTTCCCCGTTCTGGGACTAATAAGGGTCACTTAATCCTAATCTAATTTAATATACCTGTAGCACATGTACGTTAACTAGTACGTTAACTAGTACGTTAACTCTTGTAGATACTTGAGTATTAAAATGAATGAATTCTGAATGCACATTCTTAGTCGTCTCGCGTCTGAGTTTCTCAGGTCTTTTGTGTCTTACTTGTATTTTATTCATACATCTCGTACATGCTTACCATTTGACTCTGCTGGAATGTGGTAAATATTGCAGCCATTCACATTATCAATACTAACTGTTGATCAGTGGATTCTCAGAGTTGTTTGGTGCAGTTGAGTTGACACTGCAAGTGGTGTGAAAGGAAATGGAAGTGTGCCAAACAAGCTGCCTTGGCAGAAGTGCCATGACTGGTGTGAGACATCCGCAGTTTCTTGTTTTCTTTTTTTTTTTTCAGACACAATTAAAATGTGTCAGACATTCCTCTGGGCAGATTTAGACAGTTAAATGAAAACTTTTGTACACTCCTTATTTGTGGTATACCGGTAAAAAGATTATAATTAAACTCTTTCCTGTAGAAGAAGCTGAGCTGGTTTATTGCCCATTACTATGCAAGTTATGAAGTAAAGCAAGTCTTTATTACAGTAGCTACAAAACACGTTTAGCTTTGTGAATTAACGTGTGCGCTGGTGTTTGTCTTTCAGAATGGCGACGTGTGTATCTCCATCCTTCACCCTCCAGTAGATGACCCGCAGAGTGGAGAGCTGCCCTCTGAAAGGTGGAACCCAACACAGAACGTCAGGTGAAGAAACGGCTCACAAAGCCCTGTTCACGCCTTGTTTTGCTCAGTGTTCATGTGTGCGCACTTGTTTTGCCGGTTTTCTGGGATTGAATCATAGGGCCCTCTGTCATACCAGTCATGTGATGGTTTTTATGTTGTCTTGTTTTCATTTTGATGTCACAGATTAGTTTTATTATGCCTACTGTTTATTTCATTCTGTGCTGTTCTCCTCTTATTTACTCTCACTATGTGTAGACTCAGTTTTAACTGAGCACAGATAGAGAGATGATCAGCTGACATGACTATTTCTTTATCTGTGCTCAGTTAAAATGGTTCTCCTCTGATTTACTCTGTCTGTTCTGCAGAACAGTGTGTTTATCTATTTTGGTTGTGTGGTAGGAAGTGTCTAACAAGTCTTTCCTGTCCTAGATTTTTTTTTTTTTTTTTTTTTTGTTTCGCTTCAAGCTTCTCATATCGGGTTTCACATATCTCTCTAGCGTCTGAGGAAAATCTCATACCTTCCTGGAAGTTGCTGCCGGTTTTGCTGTTGGTTTTCGTGTGTGTGTGTGTGTGTGTGTGTGTCTTCATATTTTTAAAAAGCACCTGTCACTAAGCATTGAAAGACATGTTTATTCTAATATGCATGTTAAAAAAATGGTTACCCACATTTCAGAATGATCTCGACATAATTCTCAGTTCTGATTTACTGTTGCACATTTCTTCGTTTAGAGTGGTTTGATGTGAAATACTCAGAATTGCTCCCAAGATGTATCAATGTTATTTTATGAAATGGTTATAAATACATTGTCTGATGTCAAACATTTCTCCTGTGATCAACTTCCAGTTTTGTGTGTATATATGTGTATATAAATAATATTCCACAGATTTTCACGTCATAAAGTGCTCTATAGGCCCGAGGACCACCAAGGCCATTTTTATGATGCTGTTTAGCTTTATAGTAACCTTGTTGTCTGTTTTGTTTTCCAGGACTATCCTACTGAGTGTCATATCCTTGTTGAATGAGCCCAACACTTTCTCCCCTGCTAACGTGGACGCTTCTGTCATGTACCGCAAATGGAGAGACAGCAAGGGGAAGGACAGAGAGTACTCAGAGATCATACGGTGAGATTAAGCTATATATATATATATATAATTTTTTTTTTTTTGTGTGGTCAGTTTTTGCCACTGTATGATGGAGAATTCATTCTGAAAATGTCTATGTCCACATTTAGATAACATTTGACAGGTGCTTGCACACTTCTTGAATAATGTAAAGACCATGCTGGCATTATGTTACCTAACATTCATCAAGGAAATCTCTATTAGCGATATTGTTCATAGTTATGAACCAGCAGACCGTGAGCTAATTGACCTAGTTTTGTCTTTTGTCTAACATTCTTTTATAGTGGCGCATAGTGAGGGAAGGTCTTTTTCAAATGTTCTGTTGACTATCTTGAATATTCTATAAAAAACATTTTAATAGCTGAATAGAGGAAAAAAGTTTACTTATATTGTTGGTGTAATAATCATAATAATAGCAGTAATAATAATATTTTAAAATTTATTTATACATTTTATTTTTTGCACCAGTGCCTTAAAAATAGAAATAGTACAAAGTAACGGAAAAAGGAAAAAAAACCCACAAAATTATTTCAAAGCAAGGTGCATTAAATTGTGCTGATCCTGCTCTAACAACATTGATCTGGCTCTGAACAGCAGTGAGTGGTGGAAGATTCAGAAAAGCGGCAAACGTCAGTTACTCAGAAGACCATTTCACTTTCAAGTGTTTTATTAATCGAATTCATTAAAGATTATCAATTTTTTTTTTAAAGAGCCCAACAGGTGTAAACTTTCACAGTGATATGTCAACAATAAACAAGCAAGGAATGGTTTTGTCAGTTGGGTTGAGGCAAATATGGTAATAAATAAAGGCAGTAGATATTTGAGTCACGTTTCTTTAGAAAACACTGGCTGAATACATGTTTAGGGGAATGTTGGTTAACTTGTTAGATAGGTTAACTTGTTAGATAGGTTGTTAGTACGTTGGCATGCAAGTCCTACTTGCCCTACACAATTCTATGTAACTGTAGACATTTTCTCTGTGCTTGCTTGCACACACAGTGCGGTATATAATTTTATTTCAGCCGAATATTAGCCCACATAACAGCCAAGAACCAAGATGGCTAATCAACTCAGTTTAGATTTATACTTTAATAGTTGCATGAAATTAACAAAAAAAAGAGTGAAATTGTTAATCGCAGTTAAATGTCATGATCATGACAGATCTACATGATATTACTGGTTAATATTGTTTTCCCTGCTGGTACAAGGTGATGTAATCAAGATACTTTAGACGTACCAAAAGTCATTTCATTATGATCAAAGATTATGGGAAAACAAGAACTTTATCTTATAAATGGTATAATATGGTTAGTCGTGCTTCATATGACTAGGGACATGAACATTCAAGATCACTTTCAAGATCAAACTTTTTCAGGAGTACAGGTATAGTTCCAAAGAAACAATCAGGGTGTGTTGATTCAGCTGAAGTTCAGGTAAAGTTTTAAGTCACAACCATGGTGAAATGTGTTTAAATTGTGCTGCCCCCTTGTGGTTCCAAGGCTTACTGAAAAACCTCATTTACAGTCTTGGCAGATTAACTATCACAGTGAAACTGAGGAACTGCTGTGTGAACCGGGAAGACTTCCTTCATCAGATTTCCCCACATTTTCACATGATTTTGTTTTTCTGATTATGTGACCAAGATTGAGGTCATGTGTAAACATGTGGAAATTAAGAAAAGCACATGGCTTCAAAGTGTGTTAAGTTGGCATTGAAAGGGCAGAAAACTGCCTCTACAGCTCAATTATCTATTTATTTGGCCTGTTTTTAAGCTGGTGTATGTTTGTGTTACAGGAAGCAGGTCATGGCCACTAAAGCAGAAGCAGAACGAGACGGCGTGAAAGTGCCCACCACGCTGGCAGAGTACTGCGTGCGCACACGCGCCCCAGCAACCGACGAGGGCTCCGATTTGTTTTACGACGATTACTGTGATGACGAGGACTTGGAGGATGATAATGATGAGGACTGTTGCTATGACGAGGACGACTCAGGAAATGAGGAGTCATGACATCACCATCTTTCTCCTCTTCATCACCATTATCTTCACCCTGAAAAGTTGAAGAGCTGTCGCATGTATTCACTTTCAGTTGGATAGCTGTTTTTTTTCTTTCTTTTTCTTTAAAGGAACCATCTTTTTTTTTTTTTTTTTTTTTTTGCTTTGTTTTTATTTCGAGCTGGAAAATGATGTTCTCACTCGGGTCTTGGTTGTTTTGGTCTCCCATCAGCTTTAAGTTTCACTGAGGGTTTCTTTTTCTTTTCTTTTTTTTCCCCTCATCTAAGCGTTTTTTTTTTTTTGGTGAAATCCATACGCCTCTGCTTTGTTAGACACATGAATGAATGAGTGATAGAATGAGTGATGGACTAAGAATTGGTGAATTAGTGCTTGAAAAAGGGCGCTCTTTTCGCGTGTTTTCTTTGGTTATGACTGTTCCATCTGTGATGTCTTTTGCGTTATAATGCTAGTCCCTTCATCCAGTTTTCTCCTGACAGATGTTTTAAACTGACCTGTCCAAGCTCTGCCCACGTGTTCTTTGATAGCAATTGTTGCAACGTCGGACAAGCTTAGCAAAAGTCCCATTTAAACCTTATGAGGAAAAAAATGTGCATAACTCATACATGCATTACTTTGGTCACAATCTTGCTATTAAAATGAGTTGCTACATATTGTTTGAAATAATACTTAAAGTTAAAAATGGCTATTTTGAATTTGCCATCATGCTACACTTGAGTTTTCTTGAGTTGTGCACTACAGTTTCTCCTTGGGATGAATAAGATTTTTACCAGTATTCTGTAAAGCTTCCAACTTGGCAACAGCTGCTATAAAAGAATGCGCTTGTATTTGAAGCTTGTTTAGGTCAGTTGAGGAGAATTAGCAGGTCTGACCAGTTCAGCAATAAAAAGCAATTTTGCCTACTTCATGCTTAAGAGATGAGACATTCTAATTGTCTATAGCAAAGTTTTATCAGTCCTGGTCTGGGGGTGCCCTTAAGATGCATTTTTTTTTTGTTGCTCCAAACGTTCTTGATTGAACTATTTATCAAGCCTTTCCTGCGTTGAATCAGATGTAGGAGTGTGGAATGCACCTGACTGGGTGGTGCATGGGTCCCTCAAAACCAGAAACATTGGCCTATAGCCAGTGTTTAAGTGATGGGTGTAGGATCAGTTGCCTCCCCACTACATGTGGCAGAGCTATGGCTATTGAAGGGATGCTTCATTTTTGGTTGGCATTTTGTTTGGACTGTGGGGAAACGCTGGTGTGGAAGCAGACTTGCTGATGGTTGCCCTGCAGAGGCCTGAACCCCTTATTGCTATGTGAAATTCCACACAATATTTTTTAAGTGCGTACAGTTCAAATCATTGTAATCGCGTATTCCTTCATGTCCTGAGAGAGGGGGAGCTGCCTATTGACAGAAGATGGGAATCATGAAGACAAAAGGGTGGGAAGGTGTTCATTGATTGTCTCTTTTCCGATGAGCTTAAACTTGTTTTTGCAATGCCAATATATTATTGTCCTCTCATATGAATTTCATTTATTCTGCTCCTAGGTTTTTTTTTTTTTTTTAATAGAGAATGTATCCCCCCCCCCCCCCCCCCCCCCCCAACTGCGACATAAACTCCTTAATTTTGGAGTATCTGGGTGATTACTCCTGGACTTGCGGAGAGTCATGTGTTTGGTTTAGAAGTTTTTCACTCAGTAAAATGATGGCAGCATCAGCATCAATTCCTGTAGGTTATTTCATGCCTTCAAGCATTTGGAGAACAGAGAGGGCTTTTAAATACATCGGCATTGACCATTTTTCAATTAATTCAACGTGAACTCATTTTAACTGACTCTCAGGATAAACTAAACAAGAGGGGAAGAAAAAAAAAAAAAGTCCAGCAACATGAATGGAAACTCCTTTTTTTCCTTGTAAACAGCAGCGTAACCAGTCTTTCAATTCTGTTTTCAAAGATGGTTTACAATCTTAAAACTCGATGCTGATATGCACACATGGGTTTGTGGCTGATCATTTTACTGACCTGTATGTATTTTTATGGTTTGTTGGCCTATTTAAAACTGAAAAATAAAAAATCTTTATTAGAATAGTTCTGTTTCTGGAGTTAGTGTTCACATCTGCACTGTGTAAAGTACATGAAACTAGCTTATGGTGAAAGAATGCGAATGCATGCAAGTCTTCGAATGTCTTGGAGTCGTACGCAAAAGTTTAGGTGCCCCTGGTCAAATTGTGTTTTGTTGCTGTTCTAAGTTTAACACGTTCTCTACAGAGAACACGTTCAGAGGAAACTCGGGGAGTAAATAGAAATCGGGCCCTAAAATTTGCAGAAAAGCGAAATATTTAATATGATGTGTTAACTTTTGCATGCGCCTGTATACAGCAAGGATGTACAGTTCCAGTCCTGGAGGGCCAGTGTCTAGCACAGTTTGGTGACTTACTTATTCGAACAATCACCTGACTGAGTGGTTGGTATAGTGTTGTGACCAACACCTTTGCCTTCTATGCTTTAACCTGGGGTTTGAATCGCCCATCTGGGCAAGCACTCTACACTATAAGAGTCCTTGGGCAAGACTCCTAACACTACCTTCGCCTATCTCTGTAAAAGTATAAAATTGTAAGCCACTCTGGGTAAGAGCGTCTGCCAAATGCTATAAATGTAATGTAAATTATATATGTATGTGTTAATTGTTAAGCAGTTATGTTTGAGGGAAGTATTCAAACTACTGGACACCAGCCCTCTAGCACAAGTTGTGCACCCCTGGTGAACAAAGGTATTCAATAGTTAGACATGGAAACTATCTTTACCGGCAAAAAAGCAGGCTATCCAGCGCTTCTCAGTCATTTTTGGATATTCCTTGCACATCTCGTTCCGCACACTGCCAGTATGTTTTGAGTTCTTCAAATAGTTTATTTACATGTGCGACACATGACACTACCTTTAAACTCGAGCAAACAATGTTCTTCACACCAGTGGTCTTTAAATCTCTACTTACATGGTGGCTTGTCTACCCAGAACAGTCATCATTCATTCGTACTTGACCATCTTCCAACCTTTCTTGGTTGTTTCCATTACTGTGCCTTTAAAACTGATATGTAAATAAGCTCTGTTCTGATTGGCTGCCCTGTGCTGTGCCTCTTTTCAAAAAGCACTCAAGAGCTGCAACACTCCTTGTAACTTCAGTGTGAAAGGGTGGGGCTAAACTGCTGTAGGGTGAATCGGTGGAAATGTCTTGTTTTTCATTACATTGCAGGAGCAGTGAGCCCAGAACAGGCTATTTTTTTTCAAGTGTAGTATCTGTTTATGAATGGTATGGACTGAAGAGTGAAAGATATGTTTCGAAACTTTAACATTATTTTAAAACAGTAAGGGAACTCAAGTTATTAATGATTTAAGCGGAGCGTTTTATAGCAAAGAACACTCAAGCGGGCAGGATTCTTGGACGGGGAACCTTAGTTTTAGCTTTTTTTTGTTAAATTATACAAGACGCTGACTTGCTTGTATCTCGGATCAGTAGACGTTGGCCTCTAAATGCTTCCATGCTTCCTCATCATTAGTGTAGGCATTAATTTTGGTCCTGTTACTCGACAGGAGGCAGATTCGAGAAGACTTACTGTCCTTCTTTAATACACTTAAATCATTAAAAATAATGTTAAAAGCAACAATAAAAAAAAAAGGATCAATAGAAGCTTTAAATCGCAGGAGCCGTCTGAATATTGCAGGGAGCAGTTGCAAGCAGGCCTTCACAGTCCACAGCATGGGTGCAAACACTTGCCCAAAACAAGGAAAAACACTGGCAGTAACAATCTTCATATCAAGGCTCTTCATATCAAGGCTCAGCCCAACTAACTAAAAAGCCTAAAACATTGCAAAAGCGGCAGCTTTCACTACACACCACTACATTCAGAGACTGGAGAAAAGGCTGCAGATACTAGCAACTGCCAACCGGAGCCTACAGCAACTTGCCAGTGGTATGTGGCCTGGTCCTCGGCCCTCTGTTTGCCCCTCACCGGTGCTGCTGTCGTCACCGCAAACCGGGCCGTTGTCGAGGCTGTCGCGGTGCCGCGTTCAGCTGCTTTCCTCTTTCCTCACCACTGCTTTAATCGAGGCTCTCCACTTTCTCTCTCACTGTAGCCAGGCCTCTCCGTCGTGTGGTAGCTCTCAACACAAGAGAGTGAGGTCAGGTACTGATGTTGGATGATTAGTTCTGGATCACAAACCCCAATCCTGCTCATCCCGAATTCCTGGGTGGGGCTCCATTACTCCACAGAACACAGTTCCACTGCTCAACATCCCAACACTAGGGGTCTTTATACCCCTGTAGCTGACGATTGGTATCGGGGTGACTTCAGGCTCATGTGTAGCTACTCCAGAGCGTCCCACTATTGGCAATGCTTTTCTGTGGAGATTATACAACCTGTGCTGGACCGTTTCTTATGGCAAACGCTCTTATGCAGTGTTAGCAGAAAAGACACCACTCACATGCTAAGATACAATGAGTTTTATTTTAAAAAATGAGAACAATATGGAAACTAAAAGCGCAGTAGCGTTGCAGCTTTTCCAGCAGGACTGAGACACAAAGTTGTTCTGCAGACTTTGGTTCGCTGTCAGTCAGGGCAGCTGTTACCATGACAACACTGACATTCTGCTGGCACCTGAAGCCCAGTCATTCGCTCTACTGTCTCCTACCAGGCTATATGTTTTAAACAGAGGCACACGCTTACATAAGAACATCAAATGAGTCATTCAAGCCAGCTGTTTTTAGTCTTTTTCTTTTGTTGTGGCATTAGCAAATGCTTACAGGACAGCAAGCGTAAAGGCTTGTAATCGGCTCAGCAGTGTGGAACTATTTAAATGGAAACATTACATATCCACAGGCTCATGCTACAATGATAAATATACACCAATCAGGCACAACATTATGACCACCTCCTTGTTTCTATGCTCATTGTCCATTTTATCAGCTCCACTTACTATATAGGTTCTCTTTGTAGTTCTACAATTACAGCCTGTAGTGCATCTGTTTCTCTGATACTTTGTTATCCCCGTTTACCCTGTTTTTCAGTGGTCAGGACCCCCATGGACCCTCACAGAGCAAGTACTATTTGGGTGGTGGATTTCTCAGTACTGCGGTAACACTGACGTGGTGGTGGTGTGTTAGTGTGTGTTGTGCTGGTCTGAGTGGATCAAGAATAGTCCACCAACCAAAAATATCCAGCCAACAGCGTCCTGAGATCACTGATGAAGGACTAGAGGATGGCCAACACAAACTGTGCAGCAGCAGATGAGCTGTTGTCGCTGACTTTACATCTACAAGGTAGACTGACAGGGTAGCAGTGTCTAATAGAGTGGACAGTGAGTGGACACTGTTTACGGCAGTCTCCACAATAAGGAGGTGGTCATATTGTTATGCCTGATCGGTGTAAGGTTAACCAGTCTTTTGGCTGATTGTCACTGGCAAAATTTCAGAGGTTCAAAATATAGGCTGAGTGGAACTATATCATTTTGTCAGCTTTTTGCCAGTAATTGCCAATTACAGGGACTGTCTTCTGGAGTCTGAAGTCAAAAGGACAGTTTAATGACATGTTAACGTGGCCACCAACGTATGACAGTTCAGATATAGAACGAGGTCACCAAACTGCTCGCTTTCAGTCACTGTCAGCCAAATTTAGCTGAACTATCCATTATAAAGTGGAATTCCACCCAATTTAAAAAAAAAATCAGCATAATTAAATCGATGGGAACTAGAAAAAACAGTACTCTTAAAAAGGTTCTTTAAGGGTTCTTTAGTAAGGAAACACTCAAAGAACCCTTTGCATGATTGAAGGGTTCTTTGCATTGCACAAGGGTTCTTTAGATTGATGGAGAATGTGCTGTAGATGGTTCTAAATTGCACCAAAAAGGGGTCTTCTATTGTTACAAGCTTGACATTGTAACAATAGAAGACCCCTTTTTGGTGCTATATAGCACTCTTTTCAAACAGGTTCTATAAAGGACCATAGACAACACATTCTCCATCAATCCGAGGAACCCGTTCATAATGCACACAACCCTTTAATCATGTAAAGGGTTCCTTGCGAGTTCATGATTCTATATAGAACCATTTTCTTTATTAAAGACCCGTTGAACAACCTTTTTTAAAATACTGTAGCTATTAACTGATAGTGTGTTACTGTGGTTAAAAGTAGCAGGTAGTTGATATGATTAAAAAAAAGATTGTACACAAGGTACAAACAGTCACATAGTATATATAGGTATGGCCCTGTTCATTACCTACACTAAACTGACAAAAGTATTGGGACACCTAAACATTACACCTACATCCCATTCTAATCCCATAGTCATTAAATCTGGGGTTGGTCCCTCTTTGCAGTTTTCCAGACAGACTGATGGAGAATGTGTGTGGTTCTAAAGCACCAAACAGGGTTCTTTATAGATCCATCTACAGCTCATTCTCAATCTAAATCAACCCTTTTGTGATGCCAAGGACCATTTAAACATGGAAGGGGTTCTTTAAATGTCCATGGTTCTACATATGGCCATTTTCTTTACCAAAGAACCCTTGAAGAACCATCTTTTTTAAGTGTGTACTAATTGCCCTACACTGTTAGAAATAAAGGTACTTTGCAGGTACATTTTTCATCAATCAAGGTACAAACAATGTAGATGTACCCTCAAAGGCACAACAATGGTTTTAAGGTCCAATTGTGTACCTTATGTAAGTTTCTCCCACTGGAAAAGTACATTTACGCGCCTTTTCATAATCTAATGTTTCAAAACAGAACAATAAAAAAAGACGCCTGAAGATGAGACAGGGTGTGTGGAGTCTGTACAACATAGAAAATATAATTTCAATAAATTATGGTACAGTTCTTTTCCCTGACTGAAGATACTGAGATGTACCTTTGAGGGTACCACCCCAGAGACAAAAGGGGAACTGCCCCGGTGACCATTTCATGCCTTTATTTCTGAGAGTGTACAACACCCTGTGTGTATCTCTGCACCATTTGTGCATTAAAGAAATTACACTTTATTTTTTGTATCTCAAAGCTGTCCTCAAATAATACCAGGCATCAGGCAGCATATTTGCCACTTTCAGCGATTGAGCTTTTAGCAGCATTTAACTCTTTAGACATCTGGTTCCTATCACCACCACTGTGCACAATTTTGACTCAGTGAGTTTCTCCAGAACAGAGTATTTCATGTCAAACCACTTAATTGTTAAGTTTACATCTTAACAATTAAATTATGCCGATATTTTGGAAAAATTGGCGGAAATTCCTTTGTTAATGGTCAAGGGCATATACTTGTACATTTTTGGGACTCTGTAGAATAAATAAATTGTTAAAAAAAAACATCTGAAGAACACATGCATAGATGGAAAAAAGAAGACTTGGAGGCCGTAAGGCACAGTCTAAGATATTTTCAGTGCGGTGGCCTGTTTTTCCAATTGATAAATATAGAAATATGCAAGACATTAGTCACAATAGAAATACCCGACAAAGTATGTGTGTAAACCTGTGAGAGTCCTTCCCACTGCTTCATACAACAGTCTTGTTTCCTTGAACTAAAACAGTACAGATGGGTTTATGTAGTCTAATTCAGTAGTCAAGTCTAGATAAGCTCAGTCTCACATTAACAGACATAAAACAGTGCGATTGTTCATAGTGCTTCAAAATGATAATACGTCAGCAGCCTGTATTCATAAAGCCTCTCTGAACAGGAGCACTGATCTAGGACCAGTTTTCCTGTGTTCTTCACAGATTTTCACCAAGTGTTAAAAAAAAGATAAAACTGAGTATTAAAAGAATAGTTCAGCAAAAAATTCACACAATTTCCCCCTAAGGTAGTCAACATGTGGGCCTCCTTTCAATACTTTTTTAATATGCCCTCGCCAACTTGGACTCACCACCCATAAGAGCGCCGTATCTAGGTTGCACAGGCAGCGGTTCAAGGACAGGAGCAGAAAGTCTGCTCAGTTGGCGGCCATCTAGGCAACAATGCCGGGCAGCTATTTACACTCAATCAAGGACAGGAGCCTAAATGTCCTATTTTTAGTCCTATATTAAGACCGGACAAGGTCATATAGATAAGATCTTTCACAAATTTGTATTACAAAAGTAAATGTTAAGTTAATTTAGGGTTTTTGTCTTATAGCATCTTAAAGAATCAAGTTAGGAAATCCTGAACTACTCAGTCGAGGCTGATAATGAACTGTTAGAAACCTCAACCTGCACAGCTGAAATGTGAACATGCAATCAAAATCACATAAAACATATAACATAAGACCTCATCACTGTCCAAAGAAAAATCTTCAGTTTTGTCCATTTTAATGTTTCGAACACCATTTCAACTCAGCAGCTGTCCTTTACATTGTATAAAAATGTCATGATGAAGGGACCAATAAAATGCTCTAAAATCACTTGAAATGAAATCTCTTTACATTGACTTACACTGAAAGACAAGAGTGTTTTACCCTCTCCTGTTAAGTTCCTATTTCGACGATACTTGTTTTTCTTTGTACAGCGACGTTATATTACCTCATCACTGTCTAAAGAAAAACATGTATCTTCAATTTTGTCAGTTTTCTTTTTTCTACACCATTCAACTCAGCAGCTGCCCTTGACTATCAGACCGATATAAATGCCCCAAAATGACTTAGAATAAAATGTTAAAAGTTAAGAATGTTTTTGCCTACATCTGTAAAGTTACTACTGGAGATAAATTTTTTTACTGTATTAAATTGCATTGCATTATAGACAGTACAGAAGCCCTGAAGGGTAAGATGAACCAAAATGGTCTGTTCCACTTTTTTCTGCCTGTACAACACACCAAAAACAGCAGAAAAAGTATTTTGGCATCATTTGTGGCAAAAAAAAATTGTAGCCAAAAAATATATATATTTCTAGCATCATTTGTACAATTTCAGTCATCCAAAACCTCATTTTCCCCTTCACATTTTGACTTTGACCAGCAGAGGATTAGCTTACCCTTTGAGCAGCTGGTGAAAAATTACTAGGGAGCTAACTGGCTAATATTTAGCATGCTATACTAGACTGCTAATCCAGAGACAACTAGAGAACTAGGCTTCATTCAGTTACAGGTGAATCAAACTGTTCAGTAGCTCTTTTTATTAATGTTCATTATAACAGCTCTGGAAGACGTCATCAGCTTACTGAGTCTGACAGTAGCTAACTTACTAAGACAAATGAGGGTAATGGCTACACTGAGGCTTGTGAGCCATTACAGTCTGCTACAAACAATAAAGAAACTGTGGCTAACCAAACAGGCTGGGAGAGCATACATGATCTGCTCCTGTTTGACTTCATCAGAACCACAAAAAGAACCACTGAACAATTTCTCAGTTTAATATTAGAGTCTATTCTGTCTGAGTTGAACTGAACTGCACCCTTGTGGTCGAATGCTAACTGGAAGTCACGCATGCTAATTGTTAGCCAGCTTAAGATGGCGCTGGGGATTCCTCTGAGGGGAAACGGTGAGGCCAAGTTTACAAGGGCTGTTTAAAACAGTAAAGGAATGGGCAGATGACTGACGCCTGAAACCTGCTTCATTAATTCTGCGCTGTAACTACAAACCTAATGTAACTAACAGTGGTGGACAGTAACTAAGTAAACTTCCATTTTATAGTAAATTAGTTACGATTAGTTTATGTTTAAACTTATTTGTGAACTTATTTGTGTGTTGAAAGCAAGTTTTTATTCAGCTTGTAACTAAATTACAAAATAATCTTCAACTGAAATTTGGCTTGCTTGTAAAAAGCTGTTTCAGAGCCACTCGGTTCTACCTGATGAAAACAGTTTGCCTTCAGTGTTTTGTGACTCACAATCACATCATTTTAATAGTGTCAGAGTAATTAATGACATTCTATTTAAAGACTGGTTTACCAAGAGAGACACTGGAGGATTTCCACTTAAAATGAGTTCATGAAGCGAGTCTTGTTATAAAAATGATAACAGGACATTAGAGTCATAATTAATCTTTTAGTACTTTTACTTTTGATACTTAAGTACATTTGAAGGCAAATACTTTTGTACTTTTACTCAAGTTGAGGTCTAGAGTAAGGACTTATACTTTTACTGGAGTAATATTTTACCTTGGGTATCTCTACTTTAACTCAAGTACATGATTTGTGTACTTCGTCCACCACAGGTAGCTAACAAATAATAGAAGTTAATCCCCCACCCATCAGCATTGTGCTTAATTCACTAAACATTTGCTTCAAACTGTACACTGTTACGTAATCTCAAATGAATTTGCTTATATGGTTTCTGACACTGATGCTAACTGATGGGGTCTAAGCCTCCATTTCTTGGTAGCGTCATTAGCCTCATAGTTACAGTGCAAAAACAAATGACGCACATTTTAGACACTAAGAATGTCTCGACTACATTTACAGGGAAATTGCGAAAATGACTTCTTTTTTCACTGAGCTATCCCTTTAAACAGAACTCCTACATTGAAATGTGTAAATATTGTCCATGACATTCACTTTGAGATACCCAAAAATGACTTTGTGTATTCATACACCACATAGCTAATGCTCACAGCAGGGATGACCTTCATGAAGTTGGGCAGGATGCCCCGGTACAGGCCAAAGAAGCCTTCCTTCGCCACTATGCTCTTCACCAGAGAGCGCATGGAGAGCTGCTCTGTGCTATTAAGAGATGCTGAACAAAAAAGGAAAGAAAATGAATGTTCATTTTTACAATTTAAGCTGAGAAAAATGTGATAAAGCAACCAGGTACACACAGATCTTAACAAATTCTTCCCAGAAGGCTACTGGAACCAATCATACAACGCGTTCAGACAATCTTATACAGTACTGTGCGAAGGTTTTAGACATCTAAGCATATTTTTAAACAATTTACCTCAGAAGTGAGTTTATCATAATATACATTAGAATAAAGTCATATTCATAATTCAAACAAACATAAAAACAATAAAAAGTGACAAGAATTTCTTGGGTCCATACTTTTCCTTGACACCTTCACAGCCACCAGAGATACTAGTTAATATCATCAATTACATCATGAGCACAAACCAGAGTTTGCATTTTAACTACATATAATACTGGGCCTCCTCGAGGAGACATTTGAAAATGGTTAAACAAACAAACATGCATAAAATCACTACATATACACACACACACACACACACACACACACACACACACACACACACACACACACACACATATATATATATATATCCATCCATTTTCTAAGCCATTTCTCCCTCAGGGTTATATTATATATAATCATCAAATAAACATACTACACAAATAAATTGATTTTGAAAATGTATCTTGGGGGCCTAAGACTTTTGCACAGTAAGGTAAATGATCTTTGTTCAAACATGTTATCAACTGTTGGTTTTCCAGTCACAAATGAATACTTAAGAATTATCACAGTTGTTAGTGAAAACAAAGTCATGGTGTAATTTTATATTAATTACTTCTCACCTGTAGCTCTATGAAACATTTTTGTTGAAATGTGGATTCTAAACTTTCAACTGACAACACATCTATTTTACAGAGCAGGTGATAACGCAAGCTCAACACACTTGGAGGAGAACCCTGTCAGATCTGTTACACCAACTAACTGTGGCTAGCATCGTGCTAAATGGGTAAATATCATATTCAAAAGAGACACAATGTCTATGACTAAGCTAAATTGCCAACATTTCCTTAAGGATTTTAACCAGTACAGCACCATCTAATGTATTTAGTTGGCGCTGTACTGGTAAAATGGGTACAGTAGAGTAACTATAAAAAATTGTTGAGTCATGGGAAGATGGGGGGGCTGTCCTAACCACCCAGAAAGAGCAAGGTCAGTTAAACTGGTTGCATCGTCAGGAATAAAACTCACAATCTGCTGACAGCAGGGCCAACACTTAAGACTTACGTAGAAAACATGACCAAATATTTGATTTAATCCTAATTCATTTACCCTCACCAACTTTCTCACTGTCATAAGTGAATGCAACGTGTCATTTGCATTATCATTAGCTGGGGAATTTAGCATTGCTGCATTAAATCACACTCTATCTGTCGTTTGGAGATGTACTCTGGAGATGGGAAAAGACATACTGATTTAAGCCACATACTTTCCTACTGTATATAATGTAATATTTAATGACATGCGTTTAGCACAAGATTAATAGTACCTGAAATGATTTCTATGGTTAATTTTACAGAAAATAAAAGCTGGCAGAATCTACTGACGTGGGGCTATGGAGTCCATAAAAGCATCTGAAATGGCGGATTCGGACAGGGCTAAAATCAGAGAGAGACACAGGTAATAATTACATTACCCCTCCTTCCCCAACTAATCTGGGTCAAATATAACTTTAGTCTTGTTTTGTGAAGAGAAAAATCATCCTTTCCCATTTTACCATTTATTCTTCTTGAGAGCTGAAGCAAATGGACAAGCAGTGCAGACTGGAAGCACTGAATACAGAGTGTGAACTGAATGTCGATGTAATTCTTGCAACTGTGTAATTATGTAATAATATTTAAATGGTACTGCAAAATGACAGTAATAACTCAACTACACTTAAAAAGGTCCTCGACTTAAAGGATTTACACTGGTTAGTGTTCATTCGCAGTGAAGCTTAGTCCAAGGCTAGTCTTAATCACTGTTTGAAGAAACCTGGCCCTCGAGCACTTAGTGACCTTACTCGCTAGTGCCTCATCCCTTACTGCCAAGCGCCAAGTCTCTAAATGCCTTCTTAAATGCCACACGTCTCTGCATTCTCGCCAGCCCTTCCTTGCACACAGGCAGCATGGTGGCAGATTTGTCCTCCATTTAGCATTCAAGAGCGCCTCTCTAAGCTCTTCAGGGCTTTTAAAGGGGCACAGGGCTTACCTTGTGCTTGCATGCGGGTGCGCACCAGGGCCAGAGGGTAGCTGGCCAGCTGCCCGCATGTGCTGGACACAGTTCCACAGCCCAGCAGTACCAGGACGCCAGGGTTGGCTGTGTCTGTGGCGTAGTTTGACAGCCAGGCATTCTTCAGACTCTGGAAAGGCCACAAGTGAGAGAGAGGGAGAGAGAGACAGAGGGAGAGACAGAGCGAGACAGTGAGAGAGAGAGAGAGAGAGAGAGAGAGAGACAGAGGGAGAGGGAGAGACAGAGCGAGACAGTGAGAGAGAGACAGAGAAAGGGACAGAGAGAGAGGGGAGACAGAGAGAGACAGAGAAAGAGAGAGAGAGAGAGAGAGAGAGAGAGAGAGAGAGGGAGACAGAGAGAGACAGTGAGAGAGAGGGAGAGAGAGGGAGAGAGAGAGAGGGGAGACAGAGAGAGGCAGAGAGGGAGAGGGTGAGAGAGGGGGGGAGACAGAGAGAGACAGTGAGAGAGAGGGAGAGAGGGGAGACAGAGAGGGAGAGAGAGACAGAGAGGGAGAGAGAGGGCGAGAGAGAGAGAGAGGGGAGACAGAGAGAGACAGTGAGAGAGAGGGAGAGAGAGAGGGGGAGACAGAGGCAGACAGAGAGGGAGAGGGAGAAAGAGAGAGGGGGAGACAGAGAGAGACAGTGAGAGAGAGGGAGAGAGAGAGAGGGGGAGACAGAGAGAAACAAAGAGGGAGAGGGAGAAAGAGAGAGGGGGAGACAGAGAGAGACAGAGAGGGAGAGGGAGAAAGAGAGAGGGGGAGACAGAGAGAGACAGTGAGAGAGAGGGAGAGAGAGAGAGGGGGAGACAGAGAGAAACAAAGAGGGAGAGGGAGAAAGAGAGAGGGGGAGACAGAGAGAGACAGTGAGAGAGAGGGAGAGAGAGAGAGGGGGAGACAGAGAGAAACAAAGAGGGAGAGGCAGAAAGAGAGAGGGGGAGACAGAGAGAGACAGAGAGGGAGAGGGAGAAAGAGAGAGGGGGAGACAGAGAGAGACAGAGAGGGAGAGGGAGAAAGAGAGAGGGGGAGACAGAGAGAGACAGTGAGAGAGAGAGAGAGAGAGAGAGAGAGAAAAAGAGAGACAGAGAGACAGAAAGACAGAAAGACAGAGAGACAGAGAGGGAGAATCAGCGTCAGTAAGGCGAAGACAGAATGTGCTTTTTGATACACCTTATTGTTCTCACTACAAAGTCACCCTCGAGGTGTGATGTACCCTGTGTAATATTAGGGGGCATCAAGAGAGCAGAAAACAATAAGATCACAGCTTGCTAAAAAATAATGAGCGTCTACCTTTCTGAGAAGGCTTTACAATACATGCTGGAACATTGCCGTGAGGATTTGATTGCATTCAACCACAAGAGCATTAGAGAGGTTAGGTGCTGATGTTAGATGATTAATTATGTATCACTCCAGCAGTGTGTCCCAATGTACTGGATGGAGCTGCATAGCTCCAGAGAACACAGTTCCACTGCTCTACAGCCCAGTGCTGGGGGGCTTTAGACCCCTCTAGCTGGTGCTTGACATTAGACATGGTGACCTTAGGCTCAATTGCAGCTGCTTCAGAGTATCCCATTTTATTAACAGTGCTTTTCTATGGAGATTATACAAACTGTAAGTGCACAACTGAACACCTGTGTCAGCAACAGGTGCACCTTAAAGTGGCTGAATTCATTAGAAGGGCTACTATTTGGACATATAACATACAGTAACTCCTTAACAGGCCAGGGCCAAAGTTTTATTACACACTTCTATAACCTAAGAATAGCTTAACCAGTTTGCAACTAAGTCCCTTTAGTTACTTAGTATGTAATAAAACTGTGATTGTAAGAGTTAACTGTTATGGATAGTTAAGAATATTTTTTCTCCCCTGTAATCATTTTGTGGCTAAAACATTCTGTTGCAACAGCCACGGTAAATTGTCTACTGATCTTACATTTGTGCAAATAATTCTCAACATAATACAATATAATCAATACGTAATACAATAATCCCATAAACTTATTTTTAAAGTATCATTCTTCAAATATTCAGCAAGTACTATAAATTATTAACTACTATGAAACTAATATGAAAGTTATGAGAAACTGTAAATTGGGCTTACAAACAGTCATTTACTGATATTTAACACTGTGACTCTGGAACCATCCAGAAACACTGAGTGTGTTTACATGCACTTAGTAATCTGATAAGTGCAGAAAATTAGATTTGGTCAGTAATCTCATCAACACTTTTACATGCACTTAAGTAATCAGATAATAATGGCATGTCATGATCTCTGTTTGATATAAATTATCAAACAAAACAATAAAAAAAAGGCAAATAATATTGCATGATGTCATTCACATATATCACACTTTCATGTCACATCCTTAAAATTTTAGCACCCCAACTTAAAACACCTTCCTGTGTCCCTGGGATATTTACGATTAGATGCATTAACTGCAGGTTGCTGTGACACCCTAACACAGTGGCGTATTGACGTACTGAAACTCATCATGCCAAACAGTACAAATATGCAGCACAGCAATGTTCTGAGATCGATTATCAACAAAATGTTCCAAGGATGAAAGAACAAACCAGTTCCATTATAAGATAATCGACTACAAAAAGCCACTGACAGTGTGTGGCTGTTGCTGCGTGTACCTCATAAATAGCAAGGTCGATGCCAGCATAAGGGATGATGCCCAGGATGTTAGGGACGTAGCCTTTATAGAAGGCCTTGATGCCTTCCTTTTGCAGAATGGACCTAGCGCAGTCCAACATTCCAGAATATTGGCCGGTGCTTCTCAGAGTCAGTCTCGTCTTCATTACCTACAAATAAGAGAATGTCAATCATATACACAGTTTACACTAAATACACAGTTCATTTGCTTCGAAAAGTTTCAAGTAATTCATTTTCATTGCTACTTTTCAATTAACCCTTAAACTTATAGACACTCGTATTTTGTCTAATATATGCAGTATCATGTTGATGTATCAAGTGATGACTTTCAGATTGAAATGCTTTAAAGTAACTGATAAAAAATAAAATGAACAGGAAAAAGAATGTTGAAAAAGAATGTTGTGCTCAAGTAATAAAAGTATTAAGAATTGGGGTATAATTGCAGAACATCTAAGTTAGTGTTGAGTCCTTCTAAACTAAAGGGGAATTCAACAATATCAAAATTTCCATATAATTTACCCGTAAATAAACCTACCTACTAATAAACTTACATACTCTGATTTCTTTGCAGTGGTGGTGATAAGAACCAGGAGTCACAATGTCTACAATGCACACACACACACACATTTAAACCACTTATCCGTCTGGTTGTCTAAAATGCACACATCTTCTTCTAAGCCGTTTCTCCTTCTGGGTCGCTGGAGTCTATCCCAGTGGTCATTGGGCAGGATATACCCTGGACAGGTCGACAGTCCAAAGCAAGACAGACAAACACATTCACTCACACCTATGTCTAATTGGCCTGACTGCATGTCTTTGGACTGTGGGAGGAAACCGGAGAACCTGGAGGAAACCCACACAGACACGGGGAAAACATGCAAACTCCACACAGGAAGGACCCTGGTGCCGCCCTTGTCTACAATGCAAATATATTCATTTTATTTACCGTCCAAAACTACCAGACTTTTTATATTTAATGTTGATAATGCTGAAATCTGAAAAAATATGTTTTCTTTGGGGATTATTTTACCTTGCATATACCTCCCTGCATGTATCTCTGCCATGAATATATTTTTTTTAAAAAGTACGTTATGTATACATTTTAGGCCAAATACTAGTCTCAAATCAATTGTAAAACAATGTTTCAGGCATCAGGCAACATATTCATAACTACTTCATGTAATAACTTTGAACAAGGGAGCTTTCAGAGGCATTAAACTCTTCAGACATCTGGTTCCTATCACAACCTCTGTGAACAATTCTAACTCTGTATATTTAGAATGGTGCATTTCACACCAAACCATTCTGAATCACTTTGTTTACATCTCAGCCATTTAATTATGCAGAAATTTTGAAAAATCAGTGGATTCCCCTTTAACTCTCTGTAACTCCCTGATTACATCCTACCATCTCCTCACCTTTGATACTCAAAAATCCTCCAAGGAATCATTGTGGAAAACTATCAATACTGTTGAAAACTATATAGTAAGCTATAAGAGTTCAATAAATGTTCCAAACCAAAAGCAAATGAATACACTCCTAAAAGTCCTTAAATCCTCAGGGATGTATGCTTGACAGAGGCCGAAGATCATCTGTAAGGTAGATATACAGTGGTCTCACCTCTAGGGGGTAAATGGCTGTTTGCGCTGTGGCTCCAGCTAATGAGCCAGCCATGAATCTCTGTGCAGTCTCTATTTGATCCCCCTCTGATGCCAGGAACCTCTTATACTGACAGGAGAAATACAGAGAGGATTTACTGAACATGAGCACAGAGAGGAAAGTTTTTAAAAGTTTTTTAAAGAATTTTAAGTGACCATGTTAATTCAGTGAACAAAGCCATTTTTTAATATTATTTTGTTCCACAAAAATATGTTTCGCATAAACATTTGAAATGTTTTGCTCCAAAATGCACTGAACCACTTTCTTCATGACGTACAGACATGCAAAAGTTTGAGCAACCCCAATGTTTTGATGACCTTCTAAGTAAAAATAACATTTTTCTGCAAGTTTTAGTGAACAATTTCTATTTACTAAACTTAACATATTAGAAAAAAATAAAACATAAAATATTAAATGCACTGCCAAGATATGTTAGCAAGTGAAAACATCTTAAATGTAATCGATATATCTAATGTTTCTCATAGTGAGATATTCTAAAATGATGTTTGTAAAAATGATCTAGTGAAAGTGCCTTTTTCAATTGCCAAATACCTGTAATTCTTTCATACATTATCTCTTGAAATTTGTGAAATAAGCAAAACTACCTGCATTATTTCTCAAAACAGCTACAATGATCTGCTAATAAAATGACACGTTGCTAGATAAAACGTCTTTAAGCACAAGAATAAAATATTATAGAAAAACGGTTCAATAATTTGCTAACAACGATCTCATAAAGAGAACTAGTAGATAGTTTCCATATAAATATATATATAAATATATATATATATATATATATATATATATATATATATATATATATATATATATATATATATTCCAGTTTCCATATATATAGTACTAGACTAGTTTCCACTTGTTGAAATATACCTTTTACCAGCATGTGCTGTAACTATTTCACAGGTCGCACTTTATGTTTTATTCCCCCCCTCCCACAATGCATATAGTGACAGAACTGGGTTGAGAAATAGTGCATTTAGGCATGAATTTGGCATGAATTTGGAGCTGCACACTGTTTTCTGTTTTCTACTGTAATTGAGTTGAGAGTTAAAGGGGTTTGAGCACTTTTCTGAATTTTTCATTCTACAGAAACGCCCACTTTTCTATCTATCCACAGGTGTCACTGGTGTTACCAATAAGAAAGGTAACACCAGAGATAGTAACACCAGTGGCATTTTTAATAAAAAATGCATTTTATAAAATAGCTGCTACATCAAGCATCAAACCACATGGAATGTCATGGAATATCCACTAAAATATGTAATTTAATCCATTTGTATTCTATTTTTTCACAGTTACCCAAGAATAAAGTAGATCACACCAGTGACTTCAACTACTGTCACGCACCCTTTACACAAGATTTTGAGGATGAGAACTGTGGTGCTTGGAATTCTATATGATTGATTTAAAAACCAATATTGCTAAATTGAAGCTCAAGATGGTGTAACTATTAAAATAATGTATTGTTTTACTTTAAAATATAAATAAATTATAACCCTAATGTGTTTTTCAAGTGTAATATACCTGTAAATGATAGGAACACAAAAACGGATGTATCTGTAGAATGACCCAAATACAGGGAAGCGCAACAGAATTGTCTTTTGGAAATTGGCCAAACAGCACAGATGCAGCAGACAGAGATGATGCTAATCTAAATACTACAGCAGAAGTCACTAATAGGCAGACTGCAAACCCAGACACTGTCCTATGCGGACCTAGATCTACAACCGATAAACTATGGAGAATTATTTAATTTCGACAGGGCGGTCTTATTTTAATCTGCGTAACTTTTCTAGCCTTTATGGGAGCTTTAGTGGCCAGAGACTCACAGACCAATTGCATGCGTTGTAAATATCACATGTGACACCTCTAAGCCGATCAGATCTGTGCATTACTGATGAGCAGCGAGACTGGAGTGAGTGGTGCATTCAGGGGAGGGCAAGGCGAGACACAGCAGTCAGAGAAGAAAGTGAGTCAGAGGGAACTTATTTTACATGCTGTGCTCTAAAAAAAGAAACTGGCAATAAATATTATTGAAATATTACTGAATTATACTTTATTTGATTTTCATTCAGTTCTTTCATTGAGTACATCAGCTATGGACTACATCAGATGTTGATATACCTACTAGGCTTGTTCAGTTTTCAGTATATGGCACTGAGTCATAATGCAAGTTAGACATTATGATGTTCTGGAACTTTGCCTGAGGATATTTTCTCTAACTGGACCTTACTGAATTCTAATTAAAGACCCCCGTGCTACACCATCACTGATACTTAATGAAGTATCATACACAGAAATACTGGGTGGTAGGACTTTGTGATATGGAATGCTTTGCAATCCAATATGAACCCAATCACTCAGTGACTCATAAATATTATTAGGTGTTATAACAGGCATGTGAAGTCCTATATCATTAGAGCACTACTTCCCAACCCCAGTTCTATCATTATGCTCAGACACAGTTGATCCATCTTCTCATGAGCTTTACAAGTAAAAGGTGAGCTTTATTAGGTTTGCTGGGAAACATTGGATCAAAGTGTCCACAGGAGCCTACCTGTTCATAAGCCATGAATTTGATGGCAGTCTCAGGGGCCATTTTTAACACATTAAGGCCGTTCCCTCTCCACAGAGACGTCGCTCCCCCTTCCTTAAGCATTTGCCTGAAGCCCCCCAGCAGACTGATTTGGTTGGACGTGGAAGCATGAACCTGCAGTGCAACACGCAAGATAAACAGCACATCTTTTCAACTCATAAATAAAACAAAGTCAAGATTACTGATACAATATCAAGCATAGCTCATATTTTGAACACAGGTAACTGTTAATTTAACTCCATAGGAAGTCAGTTATCACTAGATATTAAAGTGCTTATACCTGCATAAAAACCTTTATTCTGTCCAGAGGGGCAGTGCCTGTTCGAGAGACTGCCCCTGCTGCTGCCCCAGCAACCAGCTGTTTCCACCAGCCGCCAGAGATCTTCTCCTCGCTGGTGAACTCATCAGGAACGGCTAGATTGTCACCAATGTCCAGCTGCTAACTTAGAGAGCCAGAAATTGTAATGTTAATCATATGAGTATGATAAAAGGGTCAAACTGCACAGGAAATTCAATTATAGAAAAGACTAAATTTATGTGTAATTTATATTTTATACACTTTTTAAATATTATTATTACACTCTTTTCAATAAAGATGCTATTATTCTTAACATGATAAACATAAAAACTGTAAAGCAATAAAGAAATTACACTTTTATTATTGATTATTATTAAGACAAAGCTGAGTTGATAACACAAAAAAAAAGTTTACATAAAATAAACTTGGATTTCATGGCTATGGTACGTGCCATGAAATCCAATCCGTGACAACGGGGAACGGCTGGTTATTTTAATGATTCCATATTTTTTAGCTATATTTTGAGGTTTAGCTGTGAATTTTTTAGCATTGTCATTGTGCTAGTGGGGTTTTTCTTCCTTTGTTTATTTTCTGTATTCTGCATATTATATTGTTTTCGAGTGGTATCAAACCTGTAGTGGAAAAGTTGTTGTCGTTGCACCTTCTCTTAATAGTTGACATGAACAGAGATTATAAACTGCTTGTCTACAGAAAAGAAGAAGGTTCCACCCTGATGACTTTTTTGTTGTATGACAATACAGATGACCACTGATCTGCTGCTGCTCAAACTGTTTCAATATGTCTTGCACTGACCGCTGCAAGTTTTTAATCACTGTTTCTGGTTTTCATTGTCGTTCTAATGATTTAAGTGTCAGATTTAGAAATTTCACTGTAGCCCTACTCTCGATCCTTTTTTCAGCCTAAAAGCGAAAACACCATTTCAGTGCATCCCTGACATCTTCTCTTTTAAAGTTAGCATTTCTGAAATACAACGTTTCCTATAGCAGTAAAAATCTGCCACTTGCTGTGGTTGGACTATCAGAGTTTGTGGAATTCGATTTTAGTGTTTGTGAAACTAGAATTTTTGTGTTTTACAGTTATATTTCATTGTGCCACATAAAAGGATGATACCCTTGGATAAATTAGAGTGT
Source organism: Pygocentrus nattereri (assembly GCF_015220715.1). Classification (NCBI taxonomy): domain Eukaryota; kingdom Metazoa; phylum Chordata; class Actinopteri; order Characiformes; family Serrasalmidae; genus Pygocentrus; species Pygocentrus nattereri. The sequence continues at coordinate 10,719,675 of NC_051229.1, read as the reverse complement.
ACAGCATGCTCATAATACCGAGCTAGAAAGGTGTTGTGTAGGCTGCACACATGCTCTACAGACAGCACAGCAGTTGCCAACTGCTCCAGAACACCTGATTCAGCTTGTAATATAAATATAACAATAACAAACAGAGAAAGAACACATGCATTGTGGAATGTGTTTAGTTCTATAGCTACAGCGAAGAGCATGGCTAAACCAGAAGGTCTTTAAAGTTTTAGATGGAAGGTGGAAGGAGAGAGTATATGCTGAGTAACTGACCGAGGAGTGTTTCCAGTATCGAATAATTTCTTCCAGGTCTGTGGCAGGGTTAAATAGGAAGTGCTCCCTCCACTCATTCCAGTCCACAGTCATGGTGCCGTCACTGTCAATGCTGGAAAACACAGTCAAATGATGTGAGGATAATGACCTTAAACATCTAATACGCTACATAAAGAATAAAGAGAAACATGTTCATCACTTTATCAATGGCTAATAACTCAAATCAGGCAGGGTAGATCATCAGTTCTCAAAACTTTGTCCCCCTTTTGTGGACAGTGTATGCCATTGTGCCACCCCTCGCCCTCCCCTCATCCCCAGTCATTCCTTCCACTTTATGAACAAGGACCATGTTTTAGGAGAACCCTGTCCATGTTGCTAGCTATGGCTGAACGGCACATAGAAAATTATAAACTGAATATACAAAATACAAACTGAAATTACAAATATGAATATGCAAATAGTGACTGCCACATATTTCACTTTAAAAGCACATAACATCAACCATTTTCCAAATGCTACCAAGGTTCTGCATGATATAGTTAAAGAGTAAACAAAGTCAGTTAAAGTTGCTTGATGTGAAACATTCCAATCTAGAGAAACTTTCCGAGTCAGACCTGTTCACAGCAGTGCTGACAGGAACCAGACATCTGAAGAGATTTATGACTCTGAAAGTTATTACATGAAACAGTTATGAATATGCTGCTTGATACCTGTATTTCTTTAAGCGGACAAATGGCAGAGAGGTGCAAGGATAACAATTGCTAATAAAAACTTTCTTTTTACAGATTTTCCACTATTTTACCATCATCAACAATACTTATAAACTGAAAAGCTCCGAATACACACATAGGTTCTCTCATTATTTTGCATAACACAAAAATGACTAATAAATACAAATACACATGTTGTAGATATCGTGACCCTTTCCCTTTTTCACTACTAAAAAGGAATCTAAGTCTGGAAGTTTCAATACACAATAAACCACTTCACATCAAACTGCTCTGAACAACTTTCTTTACATCTCAATGAATTAATAATGCTGACATTTTGAAAACTGGGTGGAATTCCCTTTAAGTACTGAGAGTCAATAACTTATATTGACGATGCCTATTACTTTTTATTATATTTACTTTATGTCAGCCAAATGCGTGTATAAAAAGTAAACTGTGAATTTATTACATGGTAAACAAGATGTGTAGCTCCCGTGTGAGTTCTTTATGTACATTATCAGGGAAAAAATGCATCCTGACAGTCTCACATGATATTAAGACACAATGCAATAACACAACCCCAAATAGTTTTAATATCACTCATATGCCATTATAATGAAGTTATGTATTTATTATGAAAGTACGTTCACGTAATATGGGACTAAGAATGGGAATCTTGAGCCAATGTCAATAACCAGTGTTTAATATGTACTTATGTAACAGTTAGTTATGGCCATGCAAGCTGATTGGTTGAGAAGTGCTCTAATTGTGCTGTTATTTTGCCATAGCGTCACATTTTTTCACAATCACTGTATCACTCCACTGAGACGCCACTGCTAACAACAACTTTGACAGCTGTAGGAGACGCTCAAGCCCTTTGAACGTTTTTATATCTTACTTTGCCACAAACAGAAAACAGACACTTTTATGATCACGTTTGACCAGCAGCCGATTTGGTCAGACTCCGAAGATGAGACGACACTAAATTCCCAAACTGTCATCACTGCTGAGCAGCTTTTCAGTCAGCAGCTGTGACAAAAGAACACCTAAACAACCTTGAATCAGCCAGAAATGAACCCAATACCACTTGCCAAACTAAATGGGCTGTAAGATGCTTTACAGACTGGCTGGAACAAAACAAAAAATTTCAATTATGCCAGTATATTTTCTCTTTTACACGCAATCCTCTTCCTGACTGCTTTGAAAACAGTTTTCAGTACAACTCTGAAGTTCATCTTTACCTCCACAAGATCTTCTAATAACCTTCATACAGCTTTCTTTAGGGCATCACTTGGACAGTTTACACTTTTTCATCAAGGGCCCTTAATGTGGAACTGCCTACCACCTCACCTTATCGAAAAATGCAAGCAACATCCCTTTGCATGCATCACAAACTTATACATCATACACATCAGACCAACGTCCAGACCACCAACCTCTGTAGGATTTTCTGTGCTGCTTCGGGGGATATGTCCATTCCCAGTTCGGCCAGGGACTGTTTTATCTCACAGATGTCCAGACGGCCTGATGGCAGACAGGGAGAGATATAACAGCTCCAAACACTTCACTAACACAGCCTAATTAAGAGACACAGGGCCTAATGCAAGAAAACCAGCAGGAAAATGCTGATAGAGTGTTGAAGCTATGCTAAAAACACTTAAAGTTCAGTTAACTTGAATGCTCTAATAAACTGAAAATTAAAAAATATTAGCATAACACACATTTTCAAGCGCACGTCAAAAAAGCATAGAAGAAACATTTTTTTCCCTAAAGAACATTTCAGTGGATGGTTCTTTAGAGAACCCTTTGTGTAAATGAGGTGTGTGAGGGTGAAGAACCAGCTTTACACAGTGAAATATTGGCTCAAAAAAGAAATTAAAATTTGGTATATTTTATATATATATATACATACACACACACACACACAGTACTGTGTGAAAGTCTTAGGCACCCAAAACACATTTTCAAAATCTAGGGCTACTGTGTAGTATGTGTTTATATGCTGAGAAAAGTGTTAACATTTGAATAAACAAAAAATATAAAATATTAATTAATAATAATCATAGATCTATATATACATACACACAAAATAAATAGTGATTTTATGGATGTTTGGTTGTTTAGCCATTTTAAGACCTCTCCTCGAGGAAGCCCAGTATTATATGTTGTTAAAAAGCAGCTGAACCAATTAAAATGAAATAAAAGGCTTATCCATAATAAACAAAGAGTGATCTGACCAAACAGTTTTGTTTTTACAAAATCTGGACGTATTTATCCTCTGCAGAGTTTAGCAGACTGAGAAGGTAACAGCTGCAGAGAGCACTGAGCAGCTGTAAGATAGCCTTTAAAAGGCTCTTCACACTCTCCTTTTCAAACATAGTTCAGTCAAGAAAAGGTTCTTCTATGGCAAAGAACTCTTTGTGATAAATGGATCTATAAAATAGTCCAAAATTAATTTTGATCATACATTTGAGTTAAAACCTTTTTTTCTTCTCCTTGAAAGTCACTGTTTTAGAAAACCAAAGGTTTGTTGCAGCAGTGATATATTTTGCTGCTACAGCTTTTCTTCTTCTTTGGTTAGCTTTAACTGAATGGTCAGGAGTCCTGTCCAAAAACACAGAGTTGTTGCTTTAACGCCCTTTTACGATCATGAGGCTTCGAGAGATTAGCCCCATTATAAGCCTGAGGAATGTGAACAACACTACCATCATCATTCTTGTCCAAGCTCTTGAAAGTGAGCCACAGTTTCTTCTCATGTTCTTTCAGGTATCTGGCGAACTCGCCGAAGTCAAGGACGCCGTCCTTGTTTTTGTCTCCAGTTGTGACTATTTTCTGTCAAGAAATGCAGACAAAGCAGTTGAGATACAGTGTGTTCACACTGTATAACTGAGCAAAGCTGTAGAGTCAAAAAGGTGTAAAGCAATTGCTGCTTTTATAGACTGGCAGACAATGGATTGAGCGCTAAAGTTAAATGTTCCATTGTTTTGACACTTCAGGAAACTGGACAGTCCAAAGGCTACATAATATGTACCATTTACATTGTGTGAACATTACTGTACAAATCTCTGAACTTTGTTTTACCTCTTGGTGAAGCTGGATGAAATGCCACAATACTGTACGTCGTAAACCCATCTGAAGGCTTCTTAGCTTGCTTTCATTTATACATTTCATTTCAAGAATGAAAATTTACTCATCTTCCCATTTATTATCAACTTTATTATAAATCAGGTCCAGGTGACTTGGGCAAAAAATACTTTTTTCTCACCAATACTGTCACTTTGACAACAAAATTGACACATTTTCTACACATTAAGGTCCAAGGCTGTTACTCTGGTCAAGAAGACCAGCACACCTTCTTTTTCTGCCTTGAGGCTTGAACATGCTGTGCCAGACTGCCAGTTAGTTGTGCCTGTGATGTCACAGCTATTCAGCCCTGATTCAGACATTAAAACATACATAATTACCCTACATTAAACATTATACTAAAGCCCCATGACCTTATATTAGACAATTAATCCATATCAGACCTTATATTACTAATTGGCCCTATGTCAGACACTACATTAGACCTCACTGACCCTACATTAGACATTATAGTCCATATCAGACACTACATTACACCTCACTGACCCTACATTAGACATTATGTCTGCTACTGTACATCTTACTGACCCTACACTGGACATTATAACCCATATCGCACATTATACTACATCCCACTGACCCTGAGTAAGACATTATGTGACATTTCACTGACCCTACATTAAACACTATATTCCATATCAGACACTATATTACATGACACTGACCCTAAATTAGACACTATATCCCACATCAGACACTACATTACATCTCACCGACCCTAAATTAGACACTATATCCCACATCAGACACTACATTACATCTCACTGACCCTAAATTAGACACTATATCCCATATCAGACACTACATTACATCTAACTGACCCTAAATTAGACACTATATCCCATATCAGACACTACATTACATATAACTGACCCTAAATTAGACACTATATCCCATATCAAACACTACACTACATCTAACTGGCATTATATTAGACATTATATTATACTCCACTGATCCTGATTAGACATTTCTGTATTGGCGCGGCTACACTGTAAATGAGGGTCACCCTTAATGCACTAAATAAAGGATGACTGACTGATTGTATATCTGACTTTATCTTATAGACCTTTCATTAGACAGTATATTGTATCCCATTGGCTCTACATTACAGATATTATATTAGTGTCCTACCATTAAACATGATATTCCGTTGAACCTGTGCGAGATTATATTATATTATATTTGTTTTACAACATGATTCCCTCCACTGAAACGCAACCTGCTCGCCGTCACGCAGTCACGTGATCTGAGGGGTTGAAACGCGTCCTTCAGCAGTTTTTAAAACGACCATAAAGACCAGATTATTGCCGTTCCGCCTCAGCAGCGAAGCACGGGGCAGATTTTGGAGCAAAAATAGCTAAACAAACGGAAACCTCGGGCCATTTCCAGTGGCCATATTCGGCTTTCCCTCCCACACCAGGCGAGCTTATCTGGACTGTATGGAGCGCATGGGGTGGATGGGGTGGATGGGGTGGAGGAGGAGGAGAAGGAGGAGGAGGAGGAGGAGGTCTGTAACGCTACCTGAGCTGCTCCTGTCCGCAGAGAGATGCCCATGGCTATGAGGCCTGCTCGGAGCTCGGCCACGTCCACCTTCCCGTCTTTATTCGTGTCCAGTTTTTGGAAAAGCTCCTCGTAGCCCTTCTCGCTCTCCGTATTCCAGCCGCCGCGCATCCTGAGCCGTCGAGTCGCCGGAGGTGCTACGGTTATGCAAACGCACTAAGGAGCTCTAAGCCCGTCGGCACATGAAGATTCACGAAGACTCTTGAACCGAAACGCAGCGGGCAGTGCTGTTGGATCAAAGACGGCAGAAGACGCGGACATGCAGGTTAGCTGACGCTCTCAACGCGAAGGCGGACAGCCGTCTAGTGGGGCGGGGGTTATCGCTGACTCCGCCCACTGCGCCGGGTAATTTAGATGGAACGGACCAACAGCGGAGCTGCATTAACAATTGCGAGCGCAGCGAGGCTGGACTGCTGTGTGTTCAACCAGCTGCTGAGCAAGACCAGCTTTCGCCGGCAGCTGGTTCCAGATGGACTGTTCTGATCTTTGATGGCTCACAAGCTGAACATGCAACTGGACTAGACAAGGACATACGGTAGGCTGGTCAGTCAGCTGGTTAAGCTGGCAGATCAGTTTAGCCGGCTGACCAGCGTAGGGTATGTTTTCATGTGAGTAATAGTTATGATGTTCTGCGAGCATGACATGCTGGTCATGCGGGTCCTCCAGTTTGGTCATGCTGACTAGCTTGGTCACGCGAGTCATGCTGGTTGACCACCTTGGTCATGTTGGTCAACTATCTTGGTCATACTAGTCATGCTGGTTGACTAGCTTGGTCACACTGGATAACCAGTTAGGTCACGTTAGTCGACTGGCTTGGTCAAACCTTTCATGCTGGCTGACTAGCCTGGTCATGTTGGTTGACTAGGTTGTTCATACTGGTAATGCTGGTCGACCAGCTTGGTCATATTGGTGGACTAGGTTTGGTTGGCCAGTTAAGTCATATTGGTTGATTAGCTTGGTCATACTGGTCATGCTGGTGGACTAGCTTGATTATGTTGGTTGACCAGCTTTGTCATGCTGGTTGACCAGTTAGGTTAAGATGGTCATGCTGGTCCAGAAGATAAGCCATCAAACTCAGACATACCCTATGCTGGCCAACTAGATTGGCTGGTCTACCAGCTTAAATAGTTTAACCATCTTGAACTGGTCAAGCTGTTTTTTTTTCAGAAGGGCAGTAGTGCTCTTTTCCGTCTGATACTAAGTGAGCTAATATCCTGGTACCAGTATAAATATTTTATATAAAGTGTTCTTGGGCACAAAAGAGGGATTCATTGTGATTTCTACAGTGGAATAAAAAGCAATAAAAAGTTTGTTTCTGAGGTTTTATATATAATGTTGATGATTGTGTATACACACACACACACACAAACACACACACACATTTTCTTCTCCCAGGGTCACAGGGGGGTGCTGGAGCCTATCCCAGCAGTCATCAGGCAGAGGCAGGATACACCCTGGACAGGTCGCCAGTCCATCGCAGGGATGATGATGGTAAAGAAGTTTAATTCAGGTACTATTTTGCCTTACAACACTTTCACCTCTCTGCCATGAATGAATTAAAAACAAAACATTTTAGGCCTAAACCTTTATTGTATAGAAAAAGTCTCAAGCATAACGCCATTTTTTCATTTCCTTCAATAGGGTTCAGTGATGTTGCTTTTAGAGTCATTACACTTTTTACACTGTAAAAAAAATCAAGCAAATTTTTAACTTAGAACAGTAAGTAACCTGATTTACTTGAAATGTTAAGTTCATTGAGCTTCAAATAACACGTTTACCAATGTAAAACACAAATTAACCTTCCATTAGCTTAATATACGTAATATTAGGATTACCTAATATTAGGATTACAGTCATTGTTTTTTTTCCCCCACTTTTTTCAGCACTATGAAACCTCACATCCGCAGGAAGATGTCTGACCCTACAAAAATACTAACCTCTGACAAGGACAGGATCAGCTGTGCCTCATTTAAACCAGCAGGGGGCAGCACCAAAGAACTAAATAGAGATGAAGCCTGCATGAGGACCAAATGCAACACGACTGCTGTGTTTGAGGTACTAAACCATGGACTGAAATTATGAGCTGATTTTTCAAAGTAAATCAGAAGTTAAACTGTCTGACCGAAGGCGGTTGAGGTAAGAAAGCATCCAGCGAAGGAAACTGTGATGACAGTATTTCTTGTAGCTGTTTACCATCGGCACTGCAGCTTAGTCCAAGTCTAGGCTTAGTACATGTCTGGGAAACTGTGTTTCAGGGTGCAGTTTACACACATTTTAGCGTGTTTGCCTTACAAACAATAATAAATAATTATTGTAAATGATCGTAATGATCTCAGTAATGACAGTAATGATTTTTACCCCTTTAGTCTGGTAACTGCTCATAGTCTCCATTTAGCCTACAGCCTAAAAAAATAAAAACATTTAAAACAGTGTGGAATTTATTGCTTCTTATTAAATACTCTTTTTGACGATGAAATAAAAAAACATTCATTCTTTTCTAATGCAATTAAGCAAAAAAAACAGTTAGACTAATAATCTAATATGATCAGTACTAATCAATAGTTACTGTCTCCGGTCGTTGGGCTGAGTAACGATATGGTGGAGTTTAATTTGCGAAGTGCTGATACAACCCTCCCCTTCCACACATACACACACTAGTTGGTATTCCTGTTGTTGTGGGGTCTTTTAATTGCCTCCTGCTTTCTACAGGAAAATGTTGCTGTTCTACACCCACCAGCCCTAACTTTCACCTCAGCACCCAACAAGAAAGAGTCTGGCTCTTACTTTTTTCCAAATAAAACTGTATTTGTTATTTGTTTGAAACCAAAACAAAATCCAAGCTAAGATAATCCAGATGTCCCCACAATGTCAAAATGGCCTTTTCCATTGCCATGGAGACAGTTATTCTACACAAAGAGATAAATGCACACACACACACACACACAGACAGAGAGGGATGCAGGAAGGTGTTTTGTTGGGGGTGCTAACATTGTTAAGGGCCCCAGTCCCACATGGTATTGTATTTTATTATTTCTCCTGAGGGCTGCTTTTAACATTTGTGTAGTTTTATATTCCAAAAGAGTCCTAATTAACGTTTACATGACCACTTTCCAGCCTTTATATATTCCTAAAAATCAAACAGCCTGTTTTTGTTATTGTCCATTAAAGTCATATGTAAATGACCCCTCTGTTCTGACTGGCTGGCCTGTATTGTATCTCTTTCAAAAGGCAGTTATCAGCTGGTATCGGTGCCTTTTTTATGAGTACAAGTAAATGCAGTATCGGGCCGATATCTGATACCATTATTGGCATCACTGCATCCCAAATAGCGATATAATATTTATGTTATTACTGTGGCCATGCGTCACACACTCTGATCTCTGAAGGGGTTTTAGGGGCTCCTCCCCTCCATTAAGAAAGGACATTTGCTATTGTTGTTGCTGTTTTTGTTGTTGATCGTTAGTTCAAGATGTGTGTATGTGTTGACTGTGCTTTACTGGGTGATGTTGTGGGATGTTTTGGGTGAGTTTATAGTTGACCACAGAGAGAAGATGTAGGGCTAGAAGTGACCATCCCGCTATTCCGGCCTGTTTGCAGCTGTGCTGGCAGTTTACTACTTATTTTTTTCCTTTCCTGCATATTTTTGTACTGCACATTATATTTTATTGTTGTTTTAGTATATTTTATTCATCTTCTTCTGTTTATGCATCTGTTAATAGCATCTGGCAGTACTTGCTCATGTCTATCTATCTATCTATCTATCTGTCTGTCTGTCTGTCTGTCTGTCTGTCTATCTATCTATCTATCTATCTATCTATCTATCTATCTATCTATCCTCTTTTGCTGCCTGTTCAATAAAAGTGCACTTGCCTTAAGTTGCCAGTGTTTTTCACGTCTTTTTCTACGCCGACGCCACACTATATTAGGCCTATATACGCTTATTTCCTATGCATGTTGCTCCATATTAATGTCCTTTCCAACCCCCAATTCGTGTTGATTGGTCTTCTACTTTTTGCGTTAAGAAGCGGGGACCAGCCGTAGGTCCCCAGATCGTCAGAAGGTCCCCACAACGACAGTCTGCTGTCCAGCATCCTGAGGACATCTGTTCAACACAGACGACGAAACACAGGTACGCGTGCGCGCACCCCACCCCCCCACGCCACCGCCCCCCTCCTTCCCCACAAACCCCCGAACACACTCGGCGCTCTCGCCGCCGCCAGTCGCCACCTGCGCGCGCGCACACTCCTCTCGCGCCGGTGAATCACGCTCGAGCCCCTTCGGTTTCTCTGAGGGAGGGACGAAGCGCCTCCATTTTAAACGGTCTGCCGGGTCGCTGCCCCCTCAGAGCTCGTCTCTACTGGACGAGTTTGGCCTCGTCGCCGGGTCTCGGACAGGCTGCTGCTTCTCTCCGTTCCCCGCGGAGGGCTCCAGTCTCCTCGGAAAGCAGCGGCAGCGGTGACGGCCACGACATGACGGAGCCTGTCGGCACGACCGCGCGCTGAGGGAGCAGGAGGTGCTGGGGGAAGGCCAGGCGGGGTGAGGAGGAAGACAAAAACACAGCAGGAACAGCGTTTAAAGGGCTGCTCCGGAGCCAAGCGCCGCGGAGAGGAAGGCTGCGGAGAGGTGAGTGCTGGGAATATGGCCATCATTGTTGTGGGTCTGTGAGCGGAGCTGCGGTGCAGCTGCTGTTTGACCGGCAGCGCTGCTCCGTCTGTGCCGCCGCTGTGCGGGTTTGCAGGTGTGTCAGGTTTCTGCCGCTGGTTCCAGCATCCCAGATCTACACCGAGTGAACGCTCAGCTCAAAGCGACGCGCTCTGGCTCTGCTTAGTGCTGACCTGCTGTTATTAATCGGCCGCGTTAATCTTTTATGAATGACGCTGGGAAATAATTACACATAGAAACCTAATAAACACATTAGGCTGAGTAAATGATCCCTCTCCACATCTCCCTCTCTTTCTGTCACATAAACACTCTACACACGCACACGTAAACACACACCTACGCACTCCTCGGGCTAGTTGTGTGCAATGTGGTAGGGACTTGTTTTCGTGGCTGGAAATGCTGGTGTAGGTTATATGGGAGCCATTCCTGGCAGGTAGAGGGAAACAAATGGCCTGTGTTACCTCGCCTCTCTCATTCTGGCAGCAGAATGTCAAAAGACTTATTATCTCGAAATAATGACATTTTCGCAAAATTTTGCCTTGCTATGTTGAGAAAGTAAGAGGCCCAAATTTTGACTTAGTATCTCGTGTTAGTGATTCGTTTTCTCAAAATGTTGACATAGTATTTTGAAATAATTACTTATTCTTTCAAAAAACTGTCTTGCTGTGAAAATAATGTTTATTTATGTTGTTTATTTTGTTTGTTTATGTATGTTGTGCTACTACAGTTGAATTACATGTTGGTGCAACCATCTTGTCATGTGGCAGTAAAAAGAATCAGTTAAAAAGAAAGTCATTATTTTGAGACACAGTCAATATTTTGACAAAATAAGTCATTGTTTTGATATATTAAGTCTATATTGAGAGAAATGTAAGTATTCTTTAAAGATACTGTCAATATTTTGAGGTAGCAAGTCTTTATTTTGAGAAAAATAAGTCATTTGTTTGAGGTGCTGAGGCAGTATTTTGAGAAAATAAGTCATAATTTCAAGACATTATGAGAAAATGTCATTATTTAGAGACGCCAAGGCATTATTATGACATAGCTACTGCTGCCAGAGAAGGAGAAGGAGATATAGGCAATTTTTTCTCCTTTTCCTGCCAGGAATGGGGTTCCACGGTCTTGGCATCTTTGTGTCAATCTGACCTTCTCTTCTTCTGACTGAGGAGCAAATTCAGAATATATGTGTGTCACTAGACACTAGGACACTAGAGACAACCCCCCTCCACCAAAAAAACAAAAGAAAACACACACATACACGCACACAATTACCAGAATTGGCTAACCTTTATTTGGGGCAGGTCTGATTTAGCCCATTTGACATGTTCCATATTCGGAGTGTCTCAGTATTAACTCAGTATTAACGATCTGCTCTTGTAATGCCTGAATATGTGTGTGTGTGTATGTGTGTGTGTGTGTGTGTGTGTGTGTGTCTGTGTGTGTGTGAGGTCACATATGCTCATCGGTGAATAGCCCAAAATTAGAACATCCAGAAGGGCCAGAGGGAAGGCATTTCAACTCATCTCAATGTCTGCTGCCTCTGCTCTGTGCATTCTGAATACTACCACAAAGTGACCACGTCTGCATTAAGCTTCCACTTTCAGTACTGTGCAAATGTCAGAAACCACCCTTCATTTATTTAATTTACAGTTTCCCCATCCCATAAGAACTAGTTATTCTTTTTTCAGCAGATGTTTCTAAGGAGATTAGATGTTAGATAATACACTCGCCTAAGGAAGGAGAAAGTAAGAAGAAAATAGCAGACTGCAAAAACTGTCACCCTCAGATAAATAATACTTTCATCTTAGAGGGAGAGCGGAAAAAACAAACTCTGATCTTGCTTTAGATGTGAAAAAATCCACAGGTGATCTGTCCACAACGAGATGGCAGTCAGCGCTGTGGGTCTGAAAGGACGTGTAGATATCAAGAAGCAGTTACTAAGAAAAGGAAACAGACAACCAAATTCTAGGACTGAACTTTGAATATTGTTACAGACTTCTTTGAAAAACTGAAAGCCAAAAAGAATGGGAGCTGTAATAAAGGCAAAGAGTGGACATAAACACTGAAAATGTAATATTACTCTTAGTTGATCTCTGTAATTTTCCATCAAATACATGCTTTCTGATGCTGAAAAATTAATGATCCAATTTCATTTACCATTGTGAGTGTTACAGGACCTTACCCTATAGCTTACATTTTCCATGATGGTCATTTAATTACCATATCATTACCAACTGGGCTAGCTACTAATATTACTTCATCTTTCATAATGATAACTATGTTCTGCACAGATGGCATGTAACACTGTTAACATTCAGTGGCTCTTCAGATTTGTTTAGTTGGTAACTAGGCCTAAAATACAAGACAACCTTGTCGATTTTACTCTCTACTAAATCTAATGTATCAACCCATTTTCAAAAAAGATGGCACAATATGTAAAATGAAAAAAAAATCCAGAAAACAATGATTTATAAATCTACTTTGACCTGTAATTGAAAAAAAAACTGTAGAAAGATATTTAACGTCTTACCTTAGCAACTTCATTGTAGTTTAATATAAATTCACTCTGAAACTGATGCCTGTAACAACAACTTGTGTCAGGGGTTATTTAGCACTAGGAATGTAGTGAAATGTTCAGAAATTATATTAAACAGGTGATACAGTTATGCTTGGATATCCTGGAAAGGCCAAGGCCTTTATGGCTCGAGAATCGCCACTTTACTAAAAGTGCATCAGAAAAAATTGTACAGTATAAAAATAATATTCCTCAGCCAGGGATTGCAAGAATTTTAGGTATTTGCGCCTCTGCAGTGCATAAAACTACAAAAGATTCAGGGAATTCAAAGAAATCTGCGCATAAAACCACAAATGAATGGCCATTGCTCAGACAGCACTGCACTAAAAACGATACGCTTCTGTGATGGAAATCACCTCATGGGCTCAGGAATTCTTTGACAACCCGTTATCAATAAACACCATCCGCTGCTGTGACTACAAATGCAAGTTAAGACTGCACTATGCACAGAGAAAGCCGTATGTCAACAACATCCAGAAATGCTGGCAGCTTCTCAAGCTGATCTGAAACAGACTGATGCACAGTTAAGGGAAATGTGTATTGTAGTTTGGTGAGTCAGCCTTTCAGATTGTTTATGGAAATGATAGATGTTGTGTTCTCTGACCAAAGACCAAAGAAGGATTTCATTCCAAACAAACTGAAGCACACCTGATTCCACTATTATAATCTGTTCCTCGCAGGCTTCAGACATTTGATCATGTGATCTGCTTTGTTGGAGTGAAAACCTGCAGCCACACCGGCCCTTTACAGATAAGATTGGACACCCCTGATCTAGACTGTTACCAGCATAACGTTCAAAAGCCAGGACCTGTCGTGGTATGAGGGTGGGGGTGTGGCAGACCAGAACGGTCTCAGATTGAAAATGTGTCTTATTAGGCTCAAAATATGACAACGAATAAGGTTAGCAGTTCACATGTAGTGTTGTATCTATGTGCGCAGACAGCAAAAAAAGGTCTATTATGGCTGAAAGTCAAAAAGGTAAGCTTGGGGACATTTTCTTGAAGTGAGATGAAATAGTCACAAACAACATATGAATGTGACTTAGCTTCCCACAGAAGCACAGCGTTGTCTTTGACCACAGGAAATAAAAACATGCCTGTGTTGATTCTGAAGCAGCAGAACAGTCAGTAAATGTTAGCTTTCCCTCCACGTCGGTGTTGCGTCAAACCCAACTACTCCCTGAGGACGTGCAGTTCCCACTGTAAGTGATTTGTCAGAATCGTTACCCTTACAAACATCACTGAAACTCCTCATGGTACCAAAGTTAGTCACTGGAATAGTCTAAGAAACGTCAGTTTCCTTTAGTTGGAAGTTTTAGCAGCTACTTAAAAAAATAAATTAAACATTCATCTTGTCCTGTTACACCATTGCACACATTAGCTAGCTGACTATGTACAACTGGTTCATTAGCTTAAAATACAATTTATTTTGTGAACATGTAAAAAAAAGCCATCTGCTCATCCTTGAAACCTTGTCACACAGCCTGTCTAATGAACTGGCAAGTTAAAATGTTAGACTGGTTAAATGATGATAAAGACAGAAGAGCTATAATGTTACTCTACATATTTACTATTATATCACTTTTTTAGCTATTGCTTATTACTTATATATGGGCTTACTTATTCGACAATTCAACTGCATGTGACTATAAAACTTTGGGAATAACCTCAGTAACCTCACTATGTCAAAACTTTTGAATTACATTCTTTTAAAAATCCCTGAAATTTAGAGATAAAGTCAGTACAATAATAAGATGTCTATAGCAATGTTGTTCCTCAAAGTTTTACAGTGGTATGCAGTTGTACGTACACCCCTCGTTGAATTTCTAGGTGAAAATAAGTTCACACATCATCTGCAGAGAACACACTGCACATCTTAATGCACATTTACAGTTTATTTGCTGAATTTGACATACTGGGGATAAAAAATAACAAACAAAACAAACATAAAATGTGGCCTGTGGTTTTTCCATGTAACGGGGAGCAAGGAAGCGGATGCATATGCGGAGGTAATCAACATTTATTATGGGCAAATCCAGACCTAAACGGTCCAAATCTAAACGGTCCAGGTTCATGTAGCCAACACGGATCGATTGGGGGACAGATATGACAAACCAGAATCAAACAAGCTGAACAGTACAAAGACCAATACATCCAACAAAGACCAGCAAACACAAGGGGCAAACACAGGGCTGAAATACACAGGGTAAACGAGGGATTACAAGACACAGGTGGAAACACATTTGGACACCGTCAGGGACGGAGTCACTAAACAAGGGGGCAGGACTACAAAACCAAAACAAAGAACACGTGTGCTAAACCAAAACACAACACGAACACATGTAGAGGACTGGGAGGGGCCAATCGTGAAATTCCAATATGTATGCTCAGCAAATTAATAGAAATTCTGCACAGAAAGGTGCAGAAAAATGCCATATTTAAGTGTTTACTGTAGAGGTAAATGTGTTAACTTATTTTCACTTAGAAAATTAACAAAACATAATCTGACTGGCTGTGTTCAAACTTTTGCATACAGCTGTATTTTATATCATTTTTTTTGAAAAAAGCACAGTGGCAAACCTTTTCTGCTGTAGCTCTTCATTTGCTATTTTAAGCCAAATAATCAGTTATTTTCACAGGAATAATTGACTACCAAAATATATATGTTTTTTTCTGTCCAATTTAAATGATCATGATGTCGATCATATTTGATTATCGCTAGTCTGTGCACACGCACACACACAAACACACTGTCTCGGCCAAGATCCACGGCTCTAAATATAGGCTGGACAAAGGATCAGGGCTGTGGTCGATGCATGAGTAGGCACAATTACTCCAGATAAACCATCTGTGCTAAATATAGAAGCAAGCTGGACTTCACATCGCTTTGTCCCTAAAGTAAACACACATACACACACACACACACACACACACACATACATACATACATACATACATACATACACACACACACACACACACACACACACACACACACATACACACACACACACACCCACAGTGAGAAAGACAGAGATTCGGAGGCTAGGATAGGCTCGGCCTTGCTGCAGTATGATTACATGTAGACATGGAGAGATATACAGAGGTAGAATTCTACATGCTATGCTATACAAAATGTTTGATGGTGCAGTTTATAGAATAATCAATGCTGATGTATTAAGAGTGTCTCAGAGAGTAACTGGTGTGTGGGAGCACATGAAAGGAGACAAGGAGAGAGACGCAGCCTCTGGCTCTGACTTCCTCGTATGATGATAAAGGTCTCAGATACAGAGAGGTGTACAGAGAGACATAAACAGATACAGATTATGTGTGTGTCACAGATAAATGAATAGAGGGGGTGTTTTTAAGAGAGAGACAGAGAAAAAGCCAAGTGTTCATTTCATTTGCTTGAACTTTAATACTATGTACTTAGTGTACAATAGGGATGTGCACAATTACTGCAGAACTCAGTTAAGTTTGTTGCCAGGGATTTGTTGCATTTAGTCACAAGAAGCCGGAGAAAATAATCACGCTAATGATTCAAGAAAACACCAATTTTCTGTTTAATAGGGCTGTAAAAGTGAGTTTTTTCATATTTGTGAGTTCATAAATATTTTCCTGCTATAAACACGGGTGCTGAATTGTTAAGTAAGATGGAGAAGGGAAAAATAGCACAGCTTTATTGCTAACTAAGCTAACAGGTCTAGCTGATGTGAGCTACGTCCAGAAACAGTGAAAATGTATTTCTCTGGCAAATGAATGTGTTGGCACATCATCCACTGAGGAGAAAAATCTTGTATATAAAATGGCGTATCTCAGTCAGCATCTATTGTTGTACCAGTTCATGTTAGCTGTAAATCTCCTAATTTCCCCCATCTGTTTTTTTTATAAAATTTTAACCTCTAGTCCTGTCATCTAAAAGGTAAGTCTACAACTACAAGCTGCTGTTATGCAAAAACCTCTTTGTTTCTACATTTTTTATGTTTTTCTCTTTTTTGTGATTTGAAAAGTCTAGTAACCCTTTGCCTCATTAAAATTTCATGATGAACAGAGTAATATGAATTGGTCCAAAATGACATTAACTTGTCTAGAATTATATAAATTTCCTTTAAAAGTTAAGCATGTTTTATTGTTGAAGGTCATTATCTAAACATAGGGAAGGCAATATGACAGCATTTTCCTTGCAGTACACTTTTCTGTGCATGTTGTGGGTATTGTGACTTTTAAGCGAAACAGTGACAAGCTGCTTGTATCATTACAAAGAGAACATAATTAGCTGTGATGCAAATTTCTTGGCTAAAATTTGAGACACTGGCGAAAAACAAAATTGAAAAAAGCTGCCAATAGTGAGGGCAAATACATACATTTTTATTAATGATTACAGTACATAGGCTTCTGTATCAGTCAAGCAACCTTTATTTAAAGTTGGAGCACATTGAGGGTGACTCTCATTTTCAGTGTAGCCAAGTATTAGAACAGAGGACAAAGGAAAAGAGTAGTAAACAAAAAGAGTAGTAGACAATAAAATAAAAGGGTAAATCAAAGGAACATATCAAACCAATAAAAAAGACAAACGTAAACTAGTAAGAATTACCAAATTTAAAATAGGTCAAAATAAAAATAATTGAATGTGCCAACTTCATCGACAACTGAGAACAATTTATTATTCAAGACGATGAATTAGTTATACTTCGCACTTTGGCACTTTGTGATTTTTTTCAGCATTACACTATGGCTATATTCTATATAATCCATGAACCATTCCTGTATTCTACATATCGAGGTGTATCAAACCAGTAATGGACTTTCTTGGGCGTCTTGTTACCTCTCTTGTAGAAACTGCTTGAACATGTCTGCGCTGACTGCCGCAGGAGGGCGAAGGAAACAAACAGTACTTTTGCTGTAGGACTACTCTATCTTTGTTGAATGTGCCATTTTTTTATGATTTTCATATAAAAATGTCAGTGGCAGACAATGTGCTTCTCAAATGATTAATGTGCAGTTAAAAGACGTACATATGCATATCTGTGCTACTATCTTGGGCTTTTATTCAATATTTTGCAATAAATCCAGTTAAACGGGAATTTGCTCTCTTTATAATGAAACATTAAGTTGGTCAGTGCTCTAGAAGCACTGATGATGTCCACAATATGTTCAGGAAATAATATTGTATTGTGACATAATTTATTGCAATAATGACATACACTCACCAGCCACTTTATTTGGTACACCTGTTCAATTGCTTGTTAACACAAATAGCTAATCAGCCAATCACATGGCCGCAACTCAGTGCATTGTGTGGACGAAAATGCCTTGTTGATGTGAGAGGTCAGAGGAGAATGGGCAGACTGGTTCGAGATGATAGAAAGGCAACAGTAAGGCAAGGCAAGGCAAGTTTATTTATATAGCACCTTTCATACACAACGGTCATTCAAAGTGCTTTACAAATGAAAAAATACAGAAAAATGGAATTAATGTAAATAAAATAAAATTTATGTAAATTAATTTTTTTTTAATTTTAAAAACATAATTAAAACAATAGATTTAAAAGAAGTTAATCAAATTTAAAAGAAGGAGATAAAAAATTAGAATAAAAATAAGAAACATGATTAAAACAATAGATATAAAGAAGTAGCTCAAATAACCAACCAAAATCTCTGAGGAATGTTTCGAACACCTTGTTGAAAGTTTGCCATGAAGAATTAAGGCAGTTCTGAAGGCAAAAGGGGGTCCGACCATTTACTAGCAAGGTGTACTTAATAAAGTGAGTGTATATTGTCATATTGCTCTGCCCTATTTCCTGGGGCTTCTTCTTCTGAGTCAATGCCACAATGTGCTTTTCTGGGCATATCTTGTATATTCTCATTGCTTAAAATACACTGACTAACTGCAACTGTTAGATTATAAACAGAGCAAAATTAGCCATTAGTACAGTGGCACTAGACTGTAGTACACTATGGAAATGAAGAATAAAAATCATTGTGCTCATAATATTATCTGTATCAGAATATCATGCTCCATGAAAATGTGAGATAATATTTTTTTCTGTTTTGGCCACCCCTTAGTACAGTGTTTGAGGAGTGTGTGCATGATGGACTGCTTTTAGATGTTCATCTTAAGTGCGTCAATTGAAAAACAGCTCATTTTAAAGCTTAGCAGTTCTTAAACAAACTGATAATGTTGGCTGATACACAGGGTTTCAATATCAGTGTCAGTATTGGAAATGACAACTTTGTAAAAAAAATTTCCTGTTTAACTGGATTTACTTTAGTTCAGTGTGACACCCTGACCAAAAATCACTACACTTGTAGTTTTTGATAATATTTTTTGAAAACCTCAGAAACAAAGAAATATCTTGATACATATAGTATCTTAGGTTTGGGCAATATGACGATATATGGTCATTATCATGATAACTTATGGCACAATACACTTTTCTGAGCATATCGTTGACATAGTACTTAAAGACCATTAATTAATTGCATGTTTCATTGCAAAGTAGGTGTAATTAAGACTGTTTAATTGGATTTAGTGCAGTGCAGTTTGCAAAACATGCAATAAAAATCATTGTAGGTGTATTATTGTTATTGTTATTATTATAATTATAGTATTATATGTGGCTGTAGAGATTTTTTTGTCCGTTCTGACTCATTAAATCTCTGACAAAGTAAATCTTGTGATGCATATTGTGCATATCGTGAAAATATCTTAATATCACAGTATATTTTTGTAATATCACACACCCCTATAATATACCATGACAACGTCTTCAAGTATTGTAATCGCCCACTCCATGATAAGAATTAAAAATGATCTATTGTGCAGCTGTTCCATGGTGTTGTTGTAAAGCATGTCTATCAGTTGTTATGAGATAAATTACATTAACACTAGAGTGAGCATCAATAGCCTTGGCCAAACAGCCAGCCTTGCTGTGCAAACTCAGTCTGCAGGACAGAGAGAGACAAAATCTTGTTTTGCCAACCTTGGTCACTTTCTATAGTGCGTTCTGCCTTGCGTAGAAACTGTTACCATGTATGGAGGTGAAGAAATGTCTTTTTAAGCTGGTTGACACTATGACTCATTTTAAAGGCCTGCTATGAAGATCTATTCTCAATCCTTAAGAATAATGCCAAGCTATTCAGGGAGACATTGTGTTCAGTGCTTTATGGAAACTCTTCTATCTGACTAATCGGACCTCTTTGATGTGTTTTTTTTTCCATTCTGTTTCTGTGCAGGAAGCAAATTGGCGCGGATGAGCTTCTGCGGCTGAGAATAACGTACCAAGAGAGATCATTAACACATTGGGACACACACATAGCTGTCCGCCCACCAACACACACACGCCAACAACCAGCCCCACATATACACACGTACACACACGCTCACACACACAGATGGCGCTAGAAGACTCCACCTTCTCTTCCCGTCCAGAGTCACTTTCTCTGCCGGTCCCAGAGAAAGGGGAGGAGCCTGTGCAAGAGGCCAAAGAAGATGCCCCACCCACCGGTGTATTTAACGTATCCGAGGAGCTTGGGCATGTGGTTACCACAGAGACGTCAACACCCCCACAGCCATCCACCAATAACAACATGTCCTTCCAGGACAAGATGGCCGCGCGGGAGGCACAAGCCAATCAGCACCGGAAGAAGCTGCAGGGGGTGGGGCAGGAGCGGGGAAAGTTTGGCTGGGGTAAGAGATTGTATCCTCTTTGCTTTGTGAAGTTAGTGTGTTAGTGTGAATTTAGTAGTATCTCATAACTCCATCTCTGTTTTTCTTTGTTTCTTTGTTTATACAATTTAATAAAGCCAGCTGCCCTTTTTGTGTGTTAACATGATAAGTGGACCAATAGAAAAATATTCATGTGGTTTTTAAAGCTGCACTATGTAAGAATTTTTATTAAAATTGAAAGAAGTATCATTACTGAGTCAGTAGAAAAGACAACACACCAAAATGTGTGTTGCTGTGAGTCACCCTGTAAAGCTTGAAAATGATTAATTAAAACAACACGTCAGTTTTGACTGAGTTCTGTTTGAATACTCTTTTAATGCACTCACAATCATCAGATTCATCTGCTCATGGGGGTCCGAAGCACAACTGACGCTACAAAATGTTCTTCGGCAACTTGCGTGCAGTTACACGTTTCCATCAGAGAGGTCTCTAAATACCAAATCTAAATATAAACAGTAAGCAGTCGTCTGTAAATCCACTTCGACCTGAATTTAAATGAAAGCAGCGCATTGACATGTGATATGTCCTTCTTGATCAACTTCATAGTTTTTGTTAATATATGCTCATTCTGAATTTGATGCCTGCAACACATTCCAAAAAAGTTGGGTTGGGGCAATTTAATACTAGGAATGTTGTTAAGTCATCTGAAAACATTTAACGGAGGTGATATGATCATGCCTGGGTATAAAAGGAGCATCTAGGAAAGGCCTTGTCCTTTATAAGCAAGAATGAGGCTGACCAGTTAGTCAAAAAATGCATCAGCAAATAGTCCAACTACTAGTCAACAACTACGTTCTTTGAGCCAGAGGCTGCCAGACTGTTACCAGCATAAAGTTCAAAATTCAGGGTCTGTCATGGTATTGGGGTGAATTAGTGCCAGTGACATGGGTAACTTGCACATTGTGGAAGCACCCTTAAATACAGGTCAAACAGAATGTACTTATACCTGTTTTCTGTTTTAACTGGGATCTCACATACCCTCCCAACTATTTGGCTTTATGTTGCCCACTCCTAGTTACCACTATGAATCAAATATGTAAGTTATGTAGTTGTTGGAGTGACAAATTAGCTCTAAGCATTTAAAGGTTTAAGAATGTTTTTCTCTTCTTATGTAAAGTCACCACTTCACAGATATGAGCTTATGACAGCAACATTATGTGTGGTGAAAATATCTGCGCCACTACCATGTTTTTCAGAAAGCGCAGCCTCTGCATCCTCCCCCCTGCAGAATCAAGACACTGCAGGATTTGGACTGGGGGTCTGTTCTGTTGCTGTGTGACAATTTGTGTATGTGTGTATGTATGAGAAGAAAAATCAGTGTGATGTAACTCTGCTGTATGTCTTTCTTCATCCACATTCTCTCCCATTCTGTATTTTTTTTTCACACTGGCTCTGCTCTCTTATGCTTTACATCTGTTATGCTTTTCCATTCCAATTTCTCTCTCATTCTACGCTGTTTCTATGACCCTTTCTCTTCTTCCCTCTCTTGTTCTGGCTCTGGTTCTCCTTTACTCTTTCTTTCCTTATCCTTTCTCTCTTTCTCTGTCTGTAGCGCGTAGTAAGCGTAAGCGGCAGCGCTACGTGGAGAAGAATGGCCGCTGTAACGTGCAGCATGGTAACATGCGGGAAACGTACCGCTACCTGACAGACATTTTCACCACGCTGGTGGACCTGAACTGGCGCTGCTCACTCTTCGTCTTCGTCATGGCCTACGCCGTCACTTGGCTCTTCTTTGGAGCTATCTGGTACCTTATTGCATACTGCAGGTTTGTAAAAGAGCCCAGAAGGCACACACTCACAGACACGGTTGATTCATTTATTTATTTAAAAGGTCCATATCCTGGGAAACCGAGTACTCCTTGCTGTTTTGATAAACGAATTTATCAGAATCAGAAATCAGGGAAATTGCAGTTGTTACAGTTGCAACCATTTATGTAAAAGGGTAAACACTTTAATAATTTAAAACAAAGATAAAGAGAAATTTGCAATATGTACATGAGATTTAAGTTCTTGTGAATACAGTAAACCGACTGTGATAATAAATATTAAACATCTAGTTTAAAGCAGTTCAAAATTATTGTACCTTACTCAGTTATTACACATATGAACAGTTTACACATATGAACAGTATGCACAAATGTACTGTATGTATGTATGAACACACAAATGTACACACACAAACCTCCTAAAATCTCAGGCTTATTACATACTAAACCTCTTTATTCAGTATTTACATGGACTTCAATGCAAACTGGAATTATTCTTAGGTTATAGAAGTACTACGTCAATGTTGTTACTTTCACACAGTCCATATATGGAAGCTAAACTGCAAAATTAGTCTGTTTTGTATTCATCATGTTTGTGAGGTCACAGCCTGTCTAGCTGTTGGAATGAAAATCTAAATTTAATATGTATGCAAACTGGTTTAGTTTTTTGAGTGAAAAAAATTCACAATAAAAATCCCATTAAAAGAGAGCTGTGTTGCACTGGGATAAAATAGGTTAATATGTGTCAAGTATCCTTGTTTACAACCAAGATAGTCAGTTACTACTTGTTTGAAACTGGGCTATCTTATCTGAACTTTCTTTAGAGCTTTATCGTCCGTCTAAAAACGATATTATAAATAGCGATCGTCGGGGTCCAAGCATGCTAGGCCATTTGGAGCCAGATAGAACACAAATAGAACACACTGACCTTTTCTGGTATGGGAAGCAACACATTTTCAACAAAGAATACCTAGAACACAATTCAACACTTGGACATCATTGTGTTTGCATCTATTGCAACTAAGTGAATGAAATAATTTCACAGTAATAACATTGATGCTGCAATCTTAGAGTGTACCAGAATCCACCAGAATGTTTATGTTCTTCAAAGAACGATTCTACTAAAGCTTGCTATAGGTTCCTGAACTTGTTATCTTTTTAAAATGTTTCTATATCTGATAATTGCAGTCTTTCTAATGATCCAGTAAAGACTGTTTTATTTGTTGTTTAATTGTAAACTGTATTGTAAAGCTCAATGTTTCCTATTGAGAACAGACTATCAATGATGCAAATATATTTTCTTTTTTATCTTGTACTTTTTTAGTTCTAATGTTTAGTATGTTCATTCAGAAGCATAAATAAATAGGCAAAAATTAAAAAAAAAATCACTTTCAGTTTAGACTAGAAATTTTCATTTCAATGCACTACTAATACACACACTCACGCAGTGTATTCCTCAGGGTTGCCTGCAGGTTTGGAGAACACACACAAATGTACATGCATGCACATGGACATGCACCCTCACACAAAACATACACAAACACATAAAGTATACACACACACACACACACACACACACACACACACACACACACACACACACACACCCACCTGACATTAACCTGCAGTCATTTGAGTGGGTGAGTACTAGAGAAGATGAATACAACACACTCCTACTCTCTCTCTCTCTCTCTCTCTCTCTCTCTCTCTCTCTCTCTCTCTCTCTCTCTCTCTCCTCTCTCTCTCTCTCTCTCTCTCTCTGCTCTGTGTTCTCCACTCTATCTAAATCTAGGTTTCCCAGAAGCACTCCTGCTTGCCAGGATGAAAAGGCACCACTAAAACCAAATAATTATTTTAGTATTAACTTACTGTTTGACAAAATGTATTAAACATTAGGTCAGATGGTTTCAGTCCAGTCCTTATGAGATATAATCAGTGTTCCACAGCCTTAGATAGCAGTACAATAAGTGTCTTTAGCACGTGTGACTTGGCCAGTGCTTCTCCAGAACTGAACTTTGGACAGATGATATCATTATCAGTTTTGAGCATATTGTGGACATCATAAGTACTGATGCACTTCTCTGATGCACTGGATCAGTGTCAGCACTGATATTGCCCTGTAGTGCTAGCCAATGTATTGTTTTTACTAGTACGCCATGATCCTGTGAATCTGTTATTCTTAGCATGTAGGTGTTGATGTTTTATGCTTGTAGGTTTGTATGTTGTATTGTTTGCCAAGACAAATTTCCAAAGTTGCTGGAATAATTCTATTCTATTCTATTCTATTCTATTCTATTCTATTCTATTCTATTCTATTCTATTCTATACTGTTAACATCAGCATTAAAATCTACGACAGTTAAATAAATAGTATGTTTTTCTTTCTGAAAATGTGCTGACAAAACAGTCAAAAGAGGCTATGTGAAGTTTATAAGACATTCTTTTACTACAGAGTAGCTACACTCGGAAAGCAACATTAATTTACTTCATTAATGCACACTTAAATGTCATTTGATACCATGATATACTCAGAAAATACTGTTACATTGAATTTTATCAACTACTGTCTTTAATAGGTGGATTGACCGGTCTCATCCACATCCATTACTGTTTCTTCCTGATTATTGTACAATTGTAGCAGCACATTGTCTGAGAGCCTGCTTTGTCATACACAGTCTTGTCTTATGTACTTTTTTCTTTTATAGGTTTCTTTTGTACGTAGTTACAGCCCCATGTTACCTTACACACAGAAGCATGATCTCAAACAGTTTCTCGCAGTGAAGTATATACATTAGATATTTAAAGGGTAAAAATGGCACAGCTGTCAAAATGATTCTCTGTACTAGCCAGTACCCTATGTTCAGGTATTGACATCAATGCTGGGTGAGAAAAAATGGGATCTGTGTATCTCTATATTTGAAGACACTGACCAACTGCAAATTCCATTAAAAAGAAATTTGACCAGGACCCCAAGTGGCACAGCTGTCTAAGGTTTAACTTTTTGTTGAGAGATCGCAAGTTCAAATCCCAGTGGTGCCAGGAGTTCACCACAGCATAATTGGTTGTAGTGCAACGTTTGTGAAATGCTGGATTAAAAAAAAAAAATAAAGATGGCACATTTTTTGTTGGTGTATTTTGTCTAACATAGCAAACCCCAGAAAACAGGACACTGTAATAAGTATTTCAGTCACATATCATGAAAAACTATTGTGTATGTCCATTCATTTCAAGCTAGTGCACTTATCTCTCTGCGTCTTTCTCTTTCTCCAGGGGTGATCTGGACCATTTAGAGGACGAGACATGGACTCCGTGTGTGAATAATGTTAACGGGTTCATCTCTGCATTCCTGTTCTCCATCGAGACTGAGACCACCATTGGCTATGGCCATCGTGTCATCACTGACCAGTGTCCAGTGGGCACAATGCTTTTGCTGCTGCAAGCAATACTCGGCTCTATGGTCAATGCCTTTATGGTAGGAACACACAGAGACACATGCACACAGAAAACGCATTGAATTTACTGAAATGCATTGAATGTTCTATAAGTTGAATGCGCACATGTGAATGTGTACACATGAATAAATATAATACATCAACACTAGAGAAAAGTAAAATGTTTAAATTAGTTATAAACAATGTGGCTACTTCAGGCTTGTATTTAATAATGTGTTGAATAGCAAAAGACACTTATTTTTGTTACAGTTAATTGTTGGCTAAATTATAATCATGCCAGACCTACTTTGTAGGATATATTATGGAAAAGTTGACAGTCCATTTGGCGATAAGTATTTAAATTATTCACAGCTATTCATATGGGAATGATGTACACATTTGAGTTCAAGAAAGTTCAATGCATTTCTTTTTTCAGTGCACACACTTAGACAATCAGTGCAGTCATTTGTATAGAGAAGCAGGTCTTTAGGACTGGATTTAGACTATGAATAACAAATGTAGTCATTTTCATTAGGGCTGAGACTGTTAATCTAAATTATCGATAATATCAACAATAGAAAAGTTTGTCAAACATTAACAACTTAATCTAAGGGCAGCAGTTCACTTATGGTACATTTACGGCATTTGGCAGACACACTTATCCAGAGCGACTTGCAATTTTACACAGGTAGGTGAAGGTAGTGTTAGGAGTCTTATCCAAGGACTCTTATTGGTATAGTGTAGATCGAATGACTCCCTGAGGACATGGAGTTCACATCATAAGTGATTTGTCACAATGAGCTTATGTTCCCTTTACGAACATCAATAAAAGCTCATCATGTTATGTTACAATATCCTCAGCCATATCAGTTTCTGTTATTTAGAAGTTTTACCAGCTACTTCAAAAAAAACGATGAAACATTTGACAGCTCATCCTGTCACAGCATTATATACGTTAGCTAGCATTCACTGAATGCAGCGTTATATTTTATGGTTGTATTAGTATATTTTATTGTATATCTTTACTTCTTCTGTTTATGCATCTGCATAATACCACACGGCAATACTTTTGCTCGTTTTGGTCTTTACTGTACTTTATGCTGCTGTAATAGATGACTTCCCTCTAGGTTTAATAAAGTGATCTATCTAGCTAGCCACACTATATTGCCAAAAGTATTCGCTCATCTGCCTTCACACGCATATGAAACTGAGTGACATCCCATTCTTCTTTGCAGCAGTAACAGCTTCAACTTTTCTGGGAAGGCTTTCCACAAGGTTTAGGAGTATGATTATGGGAATTTTTTACCATTCTTCCAGAAGCACATTTGTGAGGTCAGACACTGATGTTGGACAAGAAGGCCTGGCTCGCAGTCTCCACTCTAATTCATCCCAAAGATGTTCTGTTGGGTTGAGGTCAGGACTCTGAGCAGGCCAGTCAAGTTCTTCCACAGCAAACTGGCTTTATGGACCTTGCTATGTGCACTGGTGCGCAGTCATGGTGGTACAGGAAGGGGCCATCCCCAAACTGTTCCCACAAAGTTGGGAGGATGAAAATCTCTTGGCACTGAAGCATTAAGAGTTCCTTTCACTGGAACTAAGGGGCCGAGCCCAGCTCCTGAAAAACAACACCACACCATAATTGGCACAATGCAGTCAGACAAGTACCGTTCTCCTGGCAACTACCAAACCCAGAGTCAACAATCGGATTGCCAGATGGTGAAGCATCATTCGTCACTCCAGAGAACTCTAGAGTCCAGTGGAGGTGCTTTACACCACTGCATTCAGCGCTTTGCATTATGCTTGGTGATGTAAGGCTTGGATGTAGCTGCTCGGCCCTGGAAACTCATTCCATGAAGCTCTCCATGCTGTTCTTGAGCTAATCTGAAGGCCACATGAAATTTTGAGGTCTGTAGCGATTGACTCTGCAGAAAGTGTGCACTATGCGCCTGAGCATCCGCTGACATTTTACATGGCCTACCACTTCGTGGCTGAGTTGCTGTCATTCCCAATCGCTTCCACTTTGTTATAATACCTCTGACAGTTGACAGAATATTTAGTAGCAAGGAAATTTCATGACTGGTCCTATCACAATACCATGTTGGAATTCACTGAGCTCCTGAGAGGAACTCATACTTTCACAAATGTTTGTAGAAGCAGTCTGCATGCCTAGGTACTTGGTTTTGTACACCTGTGGCCTTAGAAGTGATTGGAACACCAGAATTCAATTACTTGGATGGGTGAGTGAATACTTTTGGAAATATAGATTAACTTCATACAACTGTTTTATTAACTTAATATACAACGGTAGATTATTAGTCGATTAATTCACATAAATAATCACCTATCAAAATATTAGTTGTTTGCAGCCTTCGTTTTTATTGTGGAATTTACCTGCTGCATGCATCTACATGGAGACCTTATAAATACTGATTAGCATAGTGATTAGCATATCAGAGTAGTTGCATAGTATTCAGGGTGAACAGTGATTAATATTAATTTTGACAGTTAACACTTCAACTTCACACCATATCTCTGCACCAGATGCACTTCTGTCACTCTGATTTTCTCCCCCTCTCTTTCTCTCCTTCTGTAAATATGAGCCAGGCTGTATAATTTTTCATATTGGATTCATTTTCTGCTATGGGTGAGAGAATAGGTTCTATTTTTCATCTCACTCAGTTCTCTTTCCTCTACAGATCCTCCAAAGTGCCAACAGTGTATGTGTGCATTGTGTGTGTGTGTGTGTGTGTGTGTGTGTGTGTGTGTGTGTGTGTGTGTGTATGAGAGAGTTATTTCAGACAGAGCCAAATGAGTCATACATTTTAAAAAGAGGATGTTCCTCATTCTCCCTCTCCTCCTCTATATTTTTACCTCTTTTTCTCTCATGATGTCTCCCTCTCTCTTTCTCTCTGTCCTTTATTGTTCTGTCAGAAGTTAATTTACTTTCTTACTTTGTCAGTAAGATTGTCTCTGAACCTGATTTTGTGTAATAGTGTGGTAAAGAGATTGTGGTTATAATGAGGACTAAAGACATGTGCGTGTGTGTGATGAGTTAATTTGTCTTGTTCCAAGCGTCCTGGTTTAATGTCTCTTCCTGAGGCTGTGTTTCACCCATATATTTGACACACACACCCACACGCACACTCTTAGAACATACTGAAATAAGTGATGCATTGAATTTACTTGATGGAAATGTGTACATAATTTACACATTAATAAAATATGTTTACATCAAAGTTGTGATGGTATCATATATTTCATCAATTTAAATTTATGTACACATTTGAATGAATGCTTTTTCAGTGCAAGCCCACACATACATACATGATGTGCAGGAACACACTTTCTTTTTAAAAAAAAAAAAATTAAGTAACCAGGAGTGAGTAAGAATAAACTCTACATTTTATGAAATTCAGGTTCTGTTTGAGGTGCCTGTAGGCACCCGCAGGATGACCAAGAACATATATAGACCAAAATTTAAATTGAACATGCATTCAGTGCATTAACAAAATTGTGAAATGTGTAATTTTTCCCATGTTTGTGATTAAGTGTATTATATTACACTCTATTACTATGAAACATGAGAGCCATGACTATGGTTACCAACTCACCCTGTAAAACTCTTGAACATTCGATCAGTGGCTTGATTTTGTACTAACTTCAGAGGACAGGTAGCCATGCTCATGATGTAATCTAAGGTAGAAAGATGTCAGTTCAGCTAGGGACCCAGTCTTCTTAGTTATTTCATTGCAGTGCTGGCTGGTGCCCAAACATGTCACCAGCAGGGCATCTTTCCCCAAGCAATTATGGTCTGAACTAATCAAACTCAGTCCTTGCAGTTTGACTGAGCACTTTTAACTGCTTGATAAATACGCATTTACTAATTCTAATACTAATGAAATTGATTGGATTCCTGGACAATTTTTTTTCCTGGACAGGCAACCAAAAACCTGGATAATTCAGGGAAATCCTGGATGGGTGGCGATCTTAGCCTTAAGATGCTGTGACTGAGAGGGCAGAGAGAGCTTGGCCGGCTCTGGCGCAGCTTTTTCACTAACTTAGCTAATTATTTTGATGTTAACTCGAGTCCAGAAACAATAAAAAGATATTTCTCTAACACACTTAGGCACATCATTCACTGTGGAAATATGAGCTAGAAGACGATGAGTCCTCAAAGTCCAGCATTGTACTGGTGTAGCTGTAGTTTTAGCTTATGAGCTCATCTGAAAGGGCAGTCTCAATTATTCATCCAATACAAAAACCTACCGATTTCCCTCTGCTATTATTTTCTTATGTGTTCCTAATTGTTTGTACTATTGATGTATTTACCACATGTTACCAGTATCTGTTTTTAATTGTGTTTTATCTTTCTTTATCATTCTCTGCATTTTATCTTTCTTTATCATTCCCTTCTGCTGTGACATAAAACTATTGTCACAGTTCCACTATTATAATGTCGCACCTGTTGGGGCTAACAAGACTTCTAAGTGAGCATCTCTGCATCTCTTTGTTGTATCTCTTTACTTCTATACTCTTTAATTCCCTTCCCTTTTCTCTGTCAGGTGGGATGCATGTTTGTGAAGATCTCTCAGCCAAACAAGCGGGCAGAGACGCTGGTGTTTTCCCGGAATGCGGTCATCTCTCTGCGGGATGATAAGCTGTGTCTGATGTTCCGAGTCGGGGATTTAAGATCTTCACACATTGTGGGAGCCAACATGAGAGCCAAACTCATCAAATCCAAACAGACTCAAGAGGGTGAGACACCAACTGTAACATCATCAACACTACAAAACATTTAGCTGAAATCAAAGGCATCAACTGCAGTAGCTCAGCAGTGAAGTTATTGAAGAATGCAATGTTGCCACCTAGTGGTGGGCCACCACTGGGAGATCACGTCATCCTTGAAACTCAAATGTTAGCATTTTCATGATGAATCCCCCCTGTAACCTCAGGATTTGGCAAAAACTCCCAATGAGGAAGCTGAGATCAAATTACCAAAAGTAGGTTATTTCTATAAAGAGAATTATTGAAACATGAACCCTTATGCGCTGCTGCCTTATTTGCCCGGCTCTGACTTTTGTCCTCTGTTTCCATCCAAATTCTACAAGGACTTTCTTAATTAAACCAACAAGGAACTGATGAAACACCATGGCCATCAAAGGACCAACTCTCAGCTTATTAGTAAGGAGGAAGGCAAACGTGCATGGTGTAGGTTTTCCTACTCAGCCAAGCAGGTAGACAGGTCTTCAGCTTTGTTTACAACTATATATCTGTCTTTTTATCCTAATTTAAATGTTATAATAGAACGTGTCAGCTATTTCACACTATTTCAGCCTCCTCCCAATTCACATACATTCTTGTTATTCACTGGACATACTTTGTCCCTAGTAGCTCCTTATTTGGGCCACACCCCTCAAGGTTGCTGAAGATATGTGGTGCCAGCTATAATTCTTCAACTTTCAATCAATAGGCTGGCTTATTGTTAGTTTTCTGGTTTATCTGTATATTACGCTGTAAAAACTAGCCTGGCAGTTTAAGCAGCTTCTCTTCTTTTATGTATCCATTGTTTCTCTTAAGGTGAATTTATACCTCTGGATCAGACGGACATTAGCGTGGGCTTTGAGACAGGGGATGATCGTCTGTTTCTGGTGTCACCGCTGGTCATCTCTCATGAGATTGATTCCCGCTCCCCATTCTGGGACATGTCCCAGACTCAATTGGAGAAAGAAGACTTTGAGATAGTCGTTATTCTGGAGGGCATGGTGGAGGCTACGGGTGAGGCACACACATACACAAACTCTTATAAGGTTATACACCAGAGTTTCACACATATGCCAACAAGTAATTACTCTCCAAAAACCTTCAAAAAAGTCCAGAATCTTGAGATTAAGCTGGGGGTCGGCAATCCAAATATCAAAAAGAGCCATTTTGTCCTTTCAACAAAATTCAATCTGCCTTGGGAGCCACAACATTTTATGTCCATTTATTTCAGCAACATTTTACCATTTTGGTTGTAAATGTGTCTCATATGTGCTAATGTCCCAGTGTAGAATAAAACATATAAACGAAAATGCATGCTTACTTTGTTTTGCTTTAAGCAGAGATTTAGCTCAACTATAGTCACTTTTCTGGGATCTCAGGCAGGAAACCTTTCTGCAAAAGTAGAACAATTTCTTGTAAAATGTTGGTCATCATTTGGCTGAAGTTAGCTCATTCGCCAGCTTCTTGTTCTCATTTTCCATGTTCCACCTTAAAAGGTGCCTGAGGCACCAGAATCTAACTGCTGTACCATTTAAGGTGGAATAGGAAAATTCAAAAAAGAAGCTGGAGAAAGAGAAGCCAACTTCAGCTTTGCAACCTTTTAGTGTTACTGGCTAGCCAAAATTGTTGTCTGTGCTGGTACAGTGACCAGCAGTCTGTGAACCAATCTTCAAGTGTTATAAAGATCAGTGCTAGATTATTTTTACTTAAATGTCTAATTATACTGCAGAGCCGATACAGGGTAGTAAAAGAGCTGAGTGTGTTACCGATGCCTGAATTAAGTGAAGGAAAACGCTAAATTAACCTATCTATCTGTATGTCTGATTGACAGGTATGACATGTCAGGCACGAAGCTCCTACTTGGCAGAGGAAGTCTTGTGGGGTCACAGGTTCAGCCCGATGATGTCCCTAGCTGAAGGATTCTTTGATGTGGACTATGGAGCCTTCCATCACACCTTTGAGGTACCAAAAGAATACCTGAACTTATAATCAATCCTCAGGTCCAAAAAAGTTGTGTTATTTGCAGAATGTGTCTTGTTGTCATTTGAATTAAACATGGATGTTCCTGAAAAAGACATTGTCTAGAAAGAACCATATGTTGCTCCAAGATGTGTGTATATATTTCCGCATTAGGGAGGTCTTCACAGTTATGCATGCCATAGGCATTAATACATCGACATACCAAGACAGACCCTGGTCTTGAACTTTATGCTGGTTAATTATGGTGGTTTATTATGCTAACAGTCTGGATGGTCCTTTACTTCTGTGGCCTGGAAAACACAGGAGATAAAGAGATTAAACTGGCTTTTTGACATCAGTTTGTCAAAGTATCCTTAAGCTCACATGGTGATATCCATCACAGAAGTGTGTCGATTTTTAATGCAATGCTATCTAAAGGAATTAAGCTGTGATTTCTGGCTTTGCCCTATAAACAAAGAGATTTCTCTGGATTTCTTGAATCTTTTAATTATATTTTGCACTGTAAAGGATGAAATACGTAAAATGCTTGCAGTCGCTTGTTGAGAAACGTTGTTCTTAAACTGTTGGCTACTCTTTTCGAGAACTTTATTTTTTATACAACCATTAAACAAACTGATTTACACTCATTGTTGGCTTTCCATGAATTATCTAAATCTATCCTTTGGTCAAAGTCTTTTGTGATACATGCAGACGTTCAGTACTCACAATACTTATGATACAAGTGTAATTGTGGCATAATATCAGTGATAAAATATTGTCATATTTGTCACCCAGCGTATAGCATATAAAGGGTGAGTGATCTAGGCCAGTAAATGCTGACAAAGCTTCGCCTTTCCTCTCTCATAGGTGGACACACCTTCTTGCTCTGCACGAGAGCTGGCTTTGGCTGCTGCCCGTCGGGAAGCTCACCTCTACTGGTCGATCTCCAGTCGGCTGGATGAGGAGAAATGGGAGGGTCCTAATCTGACTGAGCAATCAAGAAAGCCTACGGATTCTGAATCTGTCAGTGAAAAAAAAGAAGGAGACGGGCCAACTTTTATTGTGGGTGGAGTCACAGATACCCAGGACCAGTCAGTTGTAGGGGAACAGAATGGCAGCATCACCACAGACCAGTCCGAATCCGAAGCTTAAAGGGAGAGAAAGTGAGAACGGAATTTTTTTAGGGTTAGAAAGAGATAACAATACTATATTACACTTAGATTCGATTGTGAAACAATCCATGCCTTCTTCTTCAAGTTTAGCCATTTAGTCGCTAATGTATAGCATAGAATACTCTTCCCCAACGGGGAAATCTTAGTCATTTATTGCTCTTTTGGTTTATTGGATTTGATATCAGACATCTGAAACGATACTGCCTTCAAATTCTGGTAGGGTGTTTTCACATATGAAATTCAGTTCCCTGGTGCAGTTCTTCACACACTGTTCACGAAAATTACACAGGGTACGTTTTGTTTTTGCTGTCCATAAGTTATATTTTTAACTTGGTTGTAGTTGGTGGAAGTTCCATGAACCTTATTGCAACTTCATAAACCTTTGGTACACTGGTGCAGGTCCTGAACCAGTGTCATCAGCTTTTACCAGCATTTCTTTAGGGTTTATTTGTTGTAGCCATATATTTGTCAGTACAGGGTCTCAAATGCATCCTGAAATGGATCAAACCGGCATATGTAAAAGCACCCTAATTAGCTCTTGTTCAGTGGTATAAATCGTACCGTCTTTGTCTCTGTGTTAAAATAACAGTCAGCCTTACAAACATCTCTTGCGCAAAGTTGACTTTTTTAAGTGTAAAAGGGTTTTATTACTTAACTTTTAGCAGAAACACTTCTTAAATATTGTATATACATAACTGGGATCATAAAGAGTAAGTGCTGATATAGGGACGGATTTTGATTTAAATGTCTTTAAAGTATTGTTTAACCAAAAAGAATTACAGTACTGTGCAAAAGTTTGATTTCCAGTTAAAACAGCTATAAGTCAAATTATTGATTTTTCATTGTCAGAAAAAAGCAAGAAACATGTATTTACCAGAAGTATAATATGAATCTTTCAGTATTTGATTTATCTAGTCTTTACTTTTATGCACTCTACTGCCACTTTAACTATTCCATCCTTCCATTGTGAAAACTACAAGTTACAATTGTTGCTTCAGATCTGAAAAACCCACAGATGTTTCCATTCATCCTTTCACTGTGAGCAGACAACTCAATGCTGTAGCTCTGAGTGTGGCTGTCAAAAACTCTTACGAAAAAAGGGAAAAGACAAAGGATATTTGTACTAGAACAGTGAAACTAGACATTTAAGATGTGGAGTAAGGTTCTATGGGCTGATGAGTCAGTATGGATGCTGTCTAAGCAATGGCAGACTCTTCAAACCATGTCTAATCACCATCAGTCAATCATAGAGGTTGATCAGAGCAGGTTTGGGGACAACACCTTAACAACATCTGGAGTTTGTAATTTGTTTTTGATCGAAAGCATCATGAATGCTGAAAAGTACAAGCCAAGTTTAATACAACATGCAAGACCTTCCCAGTTGATTGGGAAGTTGTTCATTTTATACATAAAGATGTACTCATCAAATAAAGAAGCTGCTGATGTTCTCAGAATAATGGAATGACCACCTCAGAGTCCAGATCTCAACATTGCTGAATGTGTTTGGAATTAATTGGATTGTAAGAAACAAAACTTGCAACCAACTTCTAAGACTGAACTTGGGAAATGTTGACAAATATCCCTGCAGATTTCTTGATTGGAAGAATGGAAGCTGTAATAAAGGCACACGGTGGGCACACCAAATACTGAAAAATTCTATAGTATATTCAATTGTAGCTTCTGTGTAATCTTCTGTTCCGTTTCTGCCTTTTTTTGTGATGCTGAAAATGAGTGGCATGTATTGAATGGCTGTTTTGATTAGAAATGAAATAAATCAAAGGGTGGTTTCTGACTTTTGCGCAGTACTGTATGTGGGCAGGCTGCTGTGATGACACTGGAACAGTTTCCACTATGAGAGGAAGCCCCACTGCCATGGGCCACAGGACAGTTGTCAAACTCAGTTAGGAATCAGTTGGCAATCATAGGATTTGCCAAGGAACTGTTGCACAGCTCAATTGTTCCAGCACTATCCTATGGAAGGAAAAGTTTCAAATATAGCAGGCTATAACTAGAGCCTAGTTGTGTTGTGGTGTTGCTGGTGCCTTTTTAGAATTTCTTGGGCTCAGGGGGAGTTAGACCCCTATGAGTTAAGCACACTTATATAGCCATAATGTATACTAACCACAGTATAGCAACAATAGCTCGTTCACAGCATAGGCAAGTTGGGGCATAACTGGTTTGTGGTACTGATACCCTGATCTAGAGGCCAAGTTGTCAAGACAGCTAAATTATATATATAGAACAAAAAAAATAATGCATTGAATTCACTGGATTCAAAAGTGTACATCAGTTTGACATGAATAAAATATATCACATCAACAAAACCTTTTAAAATAGGTTCCCTTCAGGGCAGGCATCTGATGATGTATCAGTTCAGTTGCTACTGGGACTCACTGCTGAAAGTCGAGCTGAAGTTGCAACAAGTGAATTGATGTATAAATAAAGTACTTGCATCGTTAGCGTGTTACTATGGCGACTTTACATTCCCGTTTGAAGACCCTGTTCCAGTTTACCATTTATAGGTATCTAACTTGGAAACCAGACAGCGCTAAATTTAGCTGGCTATATGTTGCTACTGCCTAGCCACTAGGTCTTGTCTGGAAATTGTTCATGTACCATTGCCAGACCATTAGTCGTCAGTAAGAGATTGCTTGGATTAAGGATTAAAATGGAGTCTGGAGCACCATGACCTCAAACGTTTTAGTGTTTTGCAGTTGTTACAAGAATCCCAGTTCCAGTCACTGCTTCACTTTTAAGTTACATCAGCTATGCGTCCACTTGCTGCTTCGCCTTATTTTAATTGAGAGCTCTACTACAGCTCTGCGCAGTGCATGATGGGTTGTGGTATGGCAAGAGCAGAATTCAGCTTTATGCAAATGAGTGCAGCCGCCGCATTTAGCCAATCAGGCAAGAGTAGGCCAGACTTCATCAGAAACAGCAAACAAAACTTTCTTTCTTATCTTTTAATCCATGACAGTTTAGCATAATAATGAAACATTTGATAAAAAAAAAATTAATAAACAGTTATAACATATTAATAGAAGCTTAATAGCTTAATTAATCAGCGAGATCTGAGGCTTATTAGTATAGAAGAATGTAGTTTCACTATTTGGCAAACAACAGGTCAGCGTTGCCCTTTATATTCATGTGTTGTAACTATTTTTTAATTAATGACTTTTATGTGCCTGAGACGTAATTAATAATAACATTAATTTAAAAAATCTAACCATTCACAAACCTTTTTTAAAAGTATTCTTATTTTAAAGTGCTACTGTCTGTATTTCAGTCTCATTGTAGGCTTTTGTATGAAGCCCTATTGGTGACACATGGCCATGATGTATTCTAACGTGTAGGAACGAGACCTTAATGTGTGGCCACAACTTAGTAAAGCATGGGAACGAGATCATGCCTTATTAAGCTGTGGTCAAGACTTAATTATCTCATTCCCACGCCTTACTAAGTTGTGGCCATGCCTTAGGATCTTGTTCACACTTCACTAAATCACGGCCATAACTTAATTATCTCGTTTCCACAGTTTACTAAGTTGTGGCCTCACACTGTTTTTATTTATACAGGATGCCACCAGCTGGGCTCTGTATTCCAACTACCACATTTGTTTAATACACTTCCTACAACATACAATTGGCCACCATCTCACGGTGGTGGTGAGCGGAGAGATCCAGTGCAATGAAATGCGATGAGATGAAGTGCAAGTGGACACATAGGGACAGAGCAGGGTAAACAAACAGTGCGGTGCTGCAGCTTTCCAAGATTTAGCTTTTCAGATTTAGTATTCATCATGTTGTTTGTCTAATTCTGTCTGCCACTTTGAAGGTACTTTGCTCTTTAATCTGTAGGATTCAGTTAAAGCCCCAAATCACATTTTGTCATTTCCCTATTTTGTGTGTAAATGTATGCTTGGGTTACTATAAATAAAATAAAAAACTTGCAGAATGAGTGCTATAATGGACCGTTTTAAGTGGCAGCAGTGCTATAAGACCACATCCATCGAAACCAAGACATAATACTCTGTAGATTTATTGTGTTTATTTGCCTCATTTGGTCCCGGAATCAAGTCCTGAGGCAGTCGTAGATGTTTTCAGTTAAACACATACTCAGGATATGGCATAGACTAGGTTAAAAGCCATTCTTTATCCTGTAGAGGATAAAGAATAAAATAGTATGCAAAAGTTTGGGTGCCCCAGGTCTATGTTTTGTTTTTCTAAGTGAAAAAAAATAAGTGAAGCAAAGTAAAAAGTGAAGTAAATAGGTTAAAACATACCGCTTTACTTTCACATAGAAGAACAACAGAGCATCATTTGAACAGGCGTATGACTAAATATCTCCAACTCTCTTATTTTGTCTTAGCTAATAGGTCAATATTGCGTTTATTTAGGAGATGGAGCATGATAGCTTAGTTATAGATCTGTGGTATAGTAAAAATAGGCATTAGTAAGTGTTTCAAAATGGACAAAAAAAGGAAAACGCACACATTTGCTAAAGTAGCTTACAACAAAAAGTTCATTGAAATTTCTTTCAGAAACAGTCTTGGAATTTGAGTGCCAAGTGGTAGTGTCTCTTCAGGTAACACAGACCTTTATGAATGTTGATTGCTTTAAGGTACATACATTGAATTCCATGCCACTGTGTGGAATTTATGTTAAAAACTAACTTTTGAAGTATGAACGCTTAGCTAAAGTCTGACCGTATGTTAAAGTACCTGTTCTCCAATTAAAACTACAGAGTGCTAGAAAATGTTCTAATGCTTGATTCTTGTAGTGAGCATCAGCCTGATATTGAGTCTGCATATATAGAATTAAATAGATTTGTAAATTAAGTTTGGGAGAAAATCTATGCCTGAAAGTCTTCCCCAAAAATGTCCATGACCACTTTTTTGTTCCGTGACAGCATTTTCAAATTCCACCACTAGGGGTGGACAATATGACAAAACTATCAAAAATATAATTTTGCATATTGTATATCATGAAAATGTCTTCAAGCATTGTGATGCTCTGTTTTGCCAAGTTGCCCATTCTTACTAATACACCTTTCAGGCCTTCTAGAAGCTAAAAGCACCTAGAACTCCCAAGAGAAAGCCCAAATTTCCTTCCCCTTTTACAGTGTGGCAACGATGTTGAAAACATAATATTCAGCTACATCTATTGAGGGCCTTGGCTAAATCTTTTTGCAATGAAAATTCAGTGGGTCACAGCTTTTAAATCCTGGAGATATCTGTGGTAGGTTCAGAAAAGTTTGATGGAATATATTGTGTTGATATCATGTTGTCATCCTGCCCACCCATACTATCACCATAAATAGAAAAGGTGGTCTACAAATGAACACTGAATGTTATGCAAGACAGTCCAAAAGCAGGGTACAGTAGTCTTAGTCTTAGTTTCTAGAATATTCTCCTAGGCTGCAATGGCATTTGTATTGATGCCATTCGCAACACAAACTCAGTACAAACTAATACTCCTTTCTTGAATGTTATATATAATAGATCTGCTTTCATTGTCTCTATGCACCATTTTGGTGTTTGGAAATCTGTAAGTCTGCTTCGGTATTCTATGATTTCATATACCATTAATGAAGTCTTTCTATATTCCCTTTATGTCATGTTCATGTGCTGATTCGACTTCGTAGAGGCTGCCCTCTTTGAACACACCCCATGGAGAGAAGGCCTGTAAGGATGCGAAAAAGCCTGCAGTTTGCTCACTCTTTCTCTCTCTTTGAAATCGTGGTGTGTGTTGTGTTGTATGCGGTCTGTAGCACATGCAAATCTTTTTTGCACATAAAAGTATGAAAAGCACAACCCCCCCACCTCACTTTCGGACATTTTTCCTCTCGCTTTTGCTGCTCTAGGCATTTTTAAATCAGTGTTTTTAATCTGTACGATTACCTGTATTAGAAATGACAATAAAACTATATTCAACAGTAACATTTGGAATGTTTTACGTGGTAACATATAAACAAGCTGGAATATTGTGAAATATACTGTTAAATATATTTGATAAAAGATAATATCATCTGTTATTACATCTGTTATTTCTTTTCCGGCACTGATGCAGAAACAGGGAGTATTGATTAAGGATAGCAATCTGATATGGTTTTCCTTTAAGAACTACTACAGTTCCAAGGAGAAACACACAGCTAAGAAAAATGACCAAAACTGAAGCACAGTACTGTGCAAAAGTCAGAGGCCACTCTTTATGTATTTATTTCCAGTCGAAATATCCATTAAATTATTCATTTTTCACTGTCAAGAAAATGCAGAAAACATGTTTAACGGAAAATTTATCAGCATTTATTGTGCCCACACTTTACCTTTATTATGGTTTCCATTCAGTTTTTCAAAAACATCTGCAAGAATCTGCTTCCATATCTTTAAAGTTCAGTCTTAGATGTTG
Source organism: Pygocentrus nattereri (assembly GCF_015220715.1). Taxonomy (NCBI): domain Eukaryota; kingdom Metazoa; phylum Chordata; class Actinopteri; order Characiformes; family Serrasalmidae; genus Pygocentrus; species Pygocentrus nattereri. The sequence goes on along the minus strand of NC_051229.1, from coordinate 10,679,538 downwards.
CATTTTCTGCTTCTTATGATCCAAATAATCAAACACATTCAGTGATGTGGAGGTCTGGACTCTAGACTGGTCAGTCCATTTTTCTGAGAGCACTAGCAGCTTCTTTGTTTGATGTTCTTCTTTTTTGTCTATTTCCATTTTCAGTAATGGCTTCTTGACAGCTACACATCTTTTCAGACCCATAGCACTGAGTTGTCTTCTCGCAGTGGAAGGATGGACAGAAACACATGTTGATTGTTTGAGATCTAAAGGAGGAGTGGAGCTTGATTATCTCCCTCAAAGGTGAAAGCTTTACGTACTGTTCTGATGGGACAGTTTTTGTGGTCTACCAGTCTTGAACGTTTGTTAGGGCCCCATTTTCTCTATGACTTTTAATATTTTTTTTTTTGAACTCCAGTTTTGGGAACTCCTGTCTTTTCTTATTTTCCTTTGTCTTTTTCAATCTTTATGCAAGTGAATCATCTTATATCTAATATCTTCTGATTAACTGTTACTTACAGGCTGTTTGGACTGGACCTTAATTAAATGAAGGGTGGTCTGTGACTTTTCACAGTGCTGTATACAATTACAGTTTTATGACATTACTAAGCTATTTGTTGTTCATATGTTTGGCTACTTGTGGCTGCTCTTGTTGCCAGCATCTACCAGTACCTACCCAATATTGATACTCGGTTCAGGCCCATCTCCAGATCTTCTGTAAAGATGTAACCCATTCCTTTTCTTTTTCAGTGGTTCCTCAAATGAAGTATATCCTTAGTGATGGCTATAATTTTCCAAGTCTTCTCTTTTCCCTGTTTTTTCCCTTTGTCTGAAAAGGTAGAGATGAATTTCCAGCTGGCAACAGTTCACAACTGTGAGCCCTCATGATTGAATTCTGCATCTCCATGCTCAACATCACTTCTTATGTCAAAGCCAAAGGGAGTTCCTGGGTACTTCACATGCACCAGTGTGTCCTGCTCTCAGCCTGTGGGGGTTATGGGTAAATGTTAAGGTATCGACTGCTCTCTGACCTTCTGACTCCCCTGTCATTTTTTCCAGCACTGCTTCTTCTTCATTCTCCTTCTCCACACACCCTTTTCTCACATCAGACACTTTCAGACATCTTCTAACATCATGTACATTTTTCTCCTTTCTTCAGAGGCCTTGTATTTTTCATAAGACTTTATCTTAAACTGCAAGGATCTGTATGTGAGCCCAGCCTTCAAGTCACTGTATAGTTAGCATTAAATGGCCCATATCATGGAAAAGCAAACTTTCCTCACTCTTTCCTTTTGCTTTTTGAAATAAAAAAATTAGATGCTAAAGTTTCAACACATATAACATCCACTCCCTCATTCATACAGTCAGTGTATAAAAACTAAGCTGCAAAAACAACCTTTTGAATTTATTGTTTTTGTGAAGTCACAAAAACCAAACATTTACATATATCTTCATCCTACAGGGGTTTATCCCCACCCATTTGTTTTTTCAAAACAAGGCAGCCCATCAGAACCATAATCATTCTCATATATATATATATATATATATATATATATATATATATATATATATATATATATATATATACATATATTAGTGTGTGTGTGTGTGTGTGCGTGTGTGTGTGTGTGTGTGTGTGTGTGTGTGTATAGAGTATCTCACAAAAGTGGGTACCCCTCACATTTCTGCAAATTTTTTTTATTATATCTTTTCATGGGACAACACTATAGAAATGGAGCTTGAATATAACTTAAAATATCATTGTACAGCTTGTATAGATTTACTGTCCTCTGAAAAGAACTCAACACACAGCCATTAATGTCTAAATAGCTGGCATCACAAGTGAGTCCACCTCACACTGAACAGTCCAAATTGTGCCCAAAGTGTGAAAATTTTGTGTGATCACCATTATTATCTAGCACTGCCTTAACCCTCTTGGGCATGGAATTCACCAGAGCTGCACAGGTTGATACTGGAATCCTCTTCCACTCCTCCATGATGACATCACAGGGCTGGTGGATGTTGGACACCTTGCGCTCCTCCTCCTTCCGCTTGAAGATGCCCCACAAGTGCTCAGTTGGATTTAGATCTTGAGACATGCTTGGCCAGTCCATCACCTTTACCTTCATCAGGGCAGTTGTCATCTTGGAGGTGTGTTTGGGGTTGTTATTGAGCTGGAAAACTGCCATGCGGCGCAGTTTCTGAAGGGAGGGGATCATGCTCTGCTTCAGAATGTCACAGTACATGGTGGAATTAATGTTTCCCTCAATGAACCGCAGCTCCCCAGTGCCGGCAGCACTCATGCAGTTCCAGACCATGATGCTTGACTGTAGGCAAGAGACAGTTGCGTTGGTCATGTTTAAAATAAACTACACAAAGAACTATATGGATGGATGGATGGATGGATGGATGGATGGATGGATGGATGGATAGATAGATAGATAGATAGATAGATAGATAGATAGATAGATAGATAGATAGATAGATAGATAGATAGATAGATAGATAGATAAAAAAATGGGCCCTTTAAAGGGGAATTCCATGGATTTTTGATTTTGCTCAATTTTTGCCTAATTAAATTATTAAGATGTAAAAAAAGTCAGAGTGGTTTGGTGTGAAATGGTGTGTTCTGCAGAAATTAGTCAGAATCTTTCGAGAATGCCTCTAAAAGCTTCCAAACAGTCAGCTATAACATGAATTGATGACATAGCTTTGAGAGAAAGTTTTGGCTTAAACTTATACTTTTTAAGTAAATTTCAGACTTATCACTATTTCAGAATCAGAATCAAGCTTTATTGGCCAGGTACATTTACACATACAAGGAATTTGGTTTTGGTTAAAGGTGCTCACAACATCAGACAAACATTTACATGTAGTAAATAAAATAAAATAGAACAAGCAATCCTGCCATTACTCATTCATACACATACACACACAGCCATACCTGTAAACCTTACAATGTCCAAAGTATGAGTCTTAAGTAAAAAGTGCTGAGAGCTGCAGTTAAGTGAGGTGCTAAAAGAAACACTGGTCTGTGATGGTGGTTTCAGAGGATGGACTGTTGAGTGTGATAATATATACCAATATATACAGATTTATTTATATTTTACTATCCACTTTGCATTTAAAAACCTGGAAGACACGTATAGGTTCACTGGTGGCTTAAGATAATTAAAGTGTCTGTATTTGTGTTGTAGACATGGGGACTCCTGGTTCCAATCATCACCACTGTGAAGAAATCTCAGTCTATTTCTGTACAATGAACCATTTCACATCGAGCCACTCTGAATGTCCTCTGTTTACATCCCAACCATTGAATTATGCAGATGTTATGGAATTCCCCGTTGAAATTAACAGCTGCGTAAATTAACAGCTGCGTAATACGCCTGCAGTGTAAGAGGTTAAACTGGTAGTTTGTCAGCATTTCTACAATGAAGGTCATTTGTTTCACACAGAATATTACAATTAGTCTTTTGATACAAGAAGCCACATTTGTCCAGTGAGCTGATGGTTTCACTATTTCCTTCCAGCATCCGAGCAGAAGATCTCACGTCATCAACAAAACTCAATTTAAATGTTCAATGTAAGTATTAAAATGAAATTCTGCCACTTTTTGCATCGTGGCTGTAGACAAAATGTTCACAGGTTTCTGCATTGGCACATGTATCAGTCAGAAGACTTTGAGTCTGATTTTAGTCTCAAAATATCATCAATTACAAAAAGTTAATAAAGAAATAAATGTAAATAAAGTGTGAAAGACAACAAACAGCAAAGTATTTCATTCAGAATGTGGCAAAAACATCAGTACCTTCAACTGTACACTAGATGGCACCATTGTCAAAATTAAGACATAAAAATGGATAAAATTGAGGTCCTTATTCAGCCCTTTATAACTTCTAGTTTTTGTTTTATTAACCTAGACAGTCTGTTTTTTATTTGGTATTTCTTCTCCATTAATGTTCCAAATGAACTTGATATTTGCTCACTCTTTGTATTCTATGTGATCAGTTTATTATTATACTTTTCTGTCAGAAAATCACCATTTCCTTGCCTAATAACACATTTGCATTCTGTTATATTCTGTTCAGCCGTCTCCTCCAATCAAATACAATCGAGTTACTACAAATCACTGTGTGGCACACATTTCCACTCAGTCAAATAGAGTCAGCATGTACGGACTTTGTTACCTCAGCATAACACGCAAATGCAATTAATGTCATTTTCAGTTTCCATGGGTTAAACAGGCCTCTTAGAAGTGCAGTTCTGCTTACACAGAAACATTGTCTTGTTGACATTCCAACCATGAATCAGAAATAACATGAGCTGCTTTACGGATAATAAAATGGTTGATGATGTAAATCTTAAGCAACATTATGGCTCTTTCTTATAATATTTAAATATTTACTATTGTTTTCATGGTAAATCTTTTACAAAAGAACAGCATATTTATCCAACACAAGAAACAAATATGCACATCTAGGTATAGCAGCATGTTTCAAAGGGAATTCAGAAGGGTTTTGGTGTGAAATGCTCTGTTCTAGAAACTTGCCGAGTCAGAATGTTTTCACAGTGGTGGTGATAGGAACCAGAAGCTTGAAGAGTTTAATGCTTCTAAAAAAATGTCACAAAGAGTTTTTTTTATGTAAAATGGTATCAAAAACATCCTCTAAGAGCAGCTTCTCCCAATGATCCAGGAGCACCTTGTCACAAGGCAAAAGTGATAACCAAGTGGCCTGGTGAAAACATTGAAATTTTGGGTCCATGGCCAGGGAACTCCCCAGATTTCAGTCCCATTGCCAACCTGTGGTCAATCCTCAAAAAGAAGATGGACAAACAAAAACCCAGAAACTGTGGTTAACGCTAAGCACTGATTAGGCAAGAATGGGTTGCCATTATTCAACATTTTGCCCAGAAGCTGATTTCCAGCATGCTGAGGCAAATTGCAGAAGTCTTAAAGAAGAAGGGTCAACACTGTAAATATTACGTCTTTGCTTAAACTGGACGTATTTGTCAATAAAAAAGTTAAAACGTACAGAATGCTTATAATTTTACTTAATTATACCATATAAACATCTGACAAAAGGTTCTAAAAAAGCTGAGGCAGCAAACTTTGTGAAAACCAAAATTTGTGCCATCCTCAAAACTTTTGGCCACAACTGTACATTGTGTGATGCTTGAGACATTGTTTTGTTTAGTTTTGTAAAGCCTGTTCATGGCGAATGCAGGGAGTTTTAAGGTGAAATGGTACCCAGAGAAAGCGTTTTTCCCAGATACCAATATTTTACCATTGTTCACATCACAAATACATATATTTGGATAGTAAATTTAATGGCTGTATCTGAAATCTGAGTCGTTACCATTTCACATGACTTTAAATTTCAACGACTGAATTATGCAGAAATATTGAAAAATTGGTGGAATTCCCCTTTCAGTTAAGAACTTTAAAATGATAGTTTCGGACATTGCTATTGTGAAGGTATTTTATTTTATATAGGATATTACAGTTAGTCTTTTGACACAAGAAGCCACATTTGTCCAGCAAGCTGATGCTTTCACCACTGCTTCCCAGTGTCCGAACAGAAGATCTCACAATAACACTCAGTAAGGAGGTCATTGAAATGCTTGCAGTTCATCGATTAAATTCCCCTTTGAAACAGAATAATCCAGCCATAAAAAGAATCAACGTATTTCACACATTACAGGTCAGTCAAGTTAAAAGGGCCCATATTGTATTTTTATTGTATGTTATTTTCCCCCTGACGCCCGTTAAGCACTCTTGTGTTGGTTTAGGTACAACAACAGTTCATTTTTATATGATCACTTTCTTTTCAACCTCTGTTTATCAATCAGAATTAAATAGGCTGTTAATGTTACTGTGCCTTTAAGATTGGTACATGTAAATGACCTCTGTTCTGATTGGTTGTGCTGTATCTGTGTCTCATTCAAAAGCAGTCAGGCCTGGAACACTCCTTAGATCATCAGCACAAATGGCTGGACCTAAGCTGCGATAGGCCAAATAGGCCGATATGTTGGCCTTGCGACATCACAAAAACAACAAATTCAAAACAGGCTGCTTTTGCATCTCAACATATAGACTGTATGTATGAAATATAAAGAAATTTTAACAGAGTTTACACACTACATCAAATGCTTTATTTAAAAAAGCAGATTTATTTTTCCATGATACAGGCCCTTTAAACAGTCTACAGCATTGGATTAAGGACATTCATTCCAACAGCATGTTTTCTAGTAATCCTGGGACGTTTTCTCTTGAAGTGTAACACAGTGATTACACCCACTGCATTTAAAGAAGCCCAGTCGTTTTCATCTACACCTGGGAAATGGGAAACTCAGCATTATCACAAAGGCAGAGCTTTATGAGCAGTGTGAGCAGTTCTTGAGAGCATGCTGTAGGTGATGTGTAATACTGCGGAGAGCCACTAGAGGGCAGTTTTCTGTTTTCTGGCTCTGCCTCCACTCTGTTTTACCTAGTAACAGATACAGGTCATAGGTCTCTACAGGTCCACTAACCAACAGAGCATCTCTCAACTTAAAGGAACAATAACACACGCTTTTCATCAAAACCTGATGACATGCAAAGAGAAATGACATCATTTAGAAGGCCTGGAATGAGAGATGGTCAACAGAAGTGATGTGAATGATGCTCTATAGGCTGAGAAAGGCTGTTTTTTTTTCTGAGCTGTTTTTCGTTCTCTGTATTCACTCACTTAGAGCTGCCGTGGTCGGTCAAATGCAATCTGTGTGCAATAATAATCTAAAAACTGAGCATGTTGTGTGATATTGCACCATTACGATTAGAAATTATTGAGCAGGTGCTGTTTGTAGCAGTGATGATGGGAGTGACCTACAACACAGTGACCAATTCCAATGAACATATTGGCTGTATACTGACAGCATATAAGAATGTATTACATATTATATCTTACATGAACATATTTTAGGCAACATATTGTTTAGTTTTAGACTTCAGCTAATCTGCACTTCATGAGAACCTACATAGTTGTATGGGAAAGGACTTTCGGCAAAAACTTCACTTACACTGCAGCTGCCTCTCTCTCCCTCTCTGCCACCTCTAGCGTATCTCTAAGGAATGTCACAGCAGATAACGCTCATGCCATTCTGATCCGACTGGGAGCACCAGGAATTCTGGGTCAGTGTTCCATGCTGGTGAGGTATGTGTGTGTGTATGCATGAAAGACAGTTTGCAGGGGAGAGGCACAGTACTGCAAAAGGCAGAGACCACCCTTCGTTTATTTGATTTCCGGTCAAAACGGCCATTAAGTACAAGTTATTCATCTTTCAGCTCAACAACGCAGAAGCCTCAACAACTAAACGAACAGATTTCAGTACTGAGCGTGTCCACTCATTATATTACAGCTACAGTTCTTCTCAGGAGACTTCTCACAAACATCTGCAGGGATACTTTTCACTCTTAGTCTTAGAAGCTGCTTGCATTTTCTGTTTTTCACAATCAAACTACACATTCAGTGATGCTGAGGTCTGGACTCTGGGATGGTCAGTCCATTGTTCTGAGAACACCAGCAGCTTCTTTGCCTGATTTGTGAATGTTTCTATTTTCTCAGTGCGGCTTCTTGAACAGCTACACATCCCCTCAGACTAATTTTTTAAGATCTAAAGCAAACGTGGAGCTTGATGTCCTCCTCCTCTTTAAGTGCTGTTTATCTGATGGGAACAGTTTTGGTTGGCAGCCAGGTCTTCCAGGTGGTTGTTAGGAATCCCATTTCTGCCAGAAACACTCAGGAGGCAAGAGTGATGGAGGACACAATTTTTTATACCCTCGTTGGGATTTTTCAAGTCGAAAGATGACAATTCAAATTAGTCTTTGGTGTAGACCCCGTCTTTGGTCCAGGTCTTGAAGTATCGAGACCCTCGCTGATCCTCCTGGATCGAGACAGTGGAGTCTACCCCCAGACAACCAGACAGAGACCAAACTGGCGGTGGTGTGGATGAAGGAGGGTAACACTGAAAAGTAGGCACCTGAAAACAGTAATTTTGAAGACAGGTGTAGGCCCATGATTGGTCAGGAGTAATGAATGGATGAATGACGTAGTATTAGTCTTCCTGGCAAAGCTTTTGCTAAAGCTTCCCTTTTCTGTATATTTTAATCACTTTTGAACGACACTCCTATTCTCACAAACCACCTTTTTGCTTTGACTTTCCCTTTTCTTATGCAAGTGGATCTAATATCCTCAGAAATATCTACAGAAAAATGAATAACCTGTACTTAATGAAATTAGATTGGCTAGAAAATCAGTGTTGACATTAGCTATGAACTTAATCATTTTCTAGCTTTGCAGTTATGCTGGATGTTTGTTATGACTGGATATTGCATATTACACATCGTTTCACACTATACAATACATTATTATGGGCCTGTATGCAGCATATACTAAATATTAGTTGCATTTTATTCGAGAAATGTGCTTTTACATACCACAACCATATGGTATGTATAATTTCATATGACTGTATTTCATAATTTCATATGACTGTATATGACCTGATGATCTGCGATGGACTGGCGACCTGTCCAGGGTGTATCCTGCCTTTCACCCGAAGACTGCTGGGATAGGCTCCAGCACCCCGCCGCGACCCTGACGGAGAAGCGGCTTAGAAAATGGATGGATGGATGGATGGATGGATGTATATGACCCTTTATATGAAATAGACTGTTACTGTGCCTTTAAGATGCACCGCATTCAAAAAGCAGCCGAAACACTTCTTATAACTTCAGTGTGAATGGGCGGGGCTAAACTGCTTTAAGCTGGAAAGGCCAATGCATGTAAAAGAAAGGATTCAAAACAGGCACGCACTACATAAAAAGGGGAGTGAGTTACGTTCATCAGTGTTTACATGCAGTGTCAAACTGAGGAAAACCCGAGTTGTCCGTGATGTGGACCCTTCAACTTCGCAAAAAAAATAAACAATAACCAACAAACTGTCCTGTTAGGGTACAGCAGGGCTGGAATAAACCATTTGGAAGGGTCCAGGACAGGTTATGAGAGCAAGAAGGTGAAGTGGGACACTGGAAATATAATGTTAAAGCCAATTCGAATGAAACACAGAAATAGAAAAATACACTAATGGAACTAATGAAACTACGAGAACTTCACTGGTGACGGACTGCAAAACAGCGTCCCACTTTACCTGAACTCGCCCTATTCACTCACTTTTTTTCCTTCTCCTCCTCCTCCTCTTCCTCCTCTCAGCTCCCTCCCTCCCCTCCATAACCTCCCCCCCCTCCCTTCCCACCCCACCGGAATGACGAGCGCAGCGCGTGCTTAGCAGCAGAGCCCTCGCTCGCTCGTTCGCTCGCTCGCGCGCCGTTGCCGGCCCGTTGTAGGCATGCTCAGCTCCAGTCCCTTGCAGTGGCAGCCGCCCGCTCGCTCGCAGCAGCAGCAGCAGCGACGCCGCGGCGCACGCGAAGCGCCACTGGCCGCGCACAACGAGGCAGCAGGTAAGGCGGAGCGCGAGCGCGGGCTGGAGCCGTGGCCGGAAAGCCGCAGCTCCGGCCTGCTGCACGCGCACGGCTTCTATTTACTTCATGTTTTTTTCTTACTAGGGAGCGGTGGCAGTGTGTGTGTGTGTGTGTGTTTGCAGCTCAACACACACACACACATACACATACACGCATAGGGTGCACGCGCGCGCGCAAACGCAGACCCCGGCAGCGAGGCATCTGCATCTGCAGATTTTTTCGTGGATGGGGAGGGGGGCTTTAACTTGCAAGCTGAGGAGGGGTTGGTGGGGAAAGGTGGTGTTGGTGGAGGAGAGGGGGGGGGGGGGGGGGGGGGGGGGGGGGGGGGGGGGTGGAAAAATAAGCGTTAACAGTTCGCCCGCGTGCAGTTCGTTCGTTTAGGCGTCTAGGCCAAGTACGTGTTTATATTCGCGGTCGACGTGGGCTATAATGCAAAAAAACAGAAAAACTGATTTAGCAGTATGATTGGCTGGCGCGCGAGCCGTCCGTTTGCTGACATTTTTTTTCTAACACCCCCTAACAACACACGCGCGCGCACACACACACACACACACACCCGAAGCTGAGCTGAAGTTGAGTTATTTTTTTTAAATTTCCCCGTTCCACCTTAAATGCCAGGCGCCAGAATGTAACCGCTGCAGTATTTAAGGTGCAACGGGAAAATCGAAAAAAAAAAAACAAGCTGGCGAATAGGAAGCACCACTTCAGCCTCGTACCACCTCCTCCTTCCAGACCCCACCAGCCAATCCCACCACCACCTTGCTTGCTTGCTTGATTTTTTGGCCCCTGCTGCACCTGCGGCGTGGCGTTACGGTACGTGCTAGGCGCATCGCTCACTTTGCCCGAGCCCCGCCGAGCGTGCGCGTGTGTGCGCGCGCGTGTGCGGCCTATTTTAATGTAGGTGCACCGTAGCCCACTGCAGCAGAGCGGAGCAGCGGCAGCGTAGGTCATAGCGCGCTCCGTACGCACCTTTTTTCCTCTGCAAGCCGAGTGTGCGCGCGCGCGCGCGCGTGTGTGCTCGTGCATGTGTGTGTGTGTGTGTGTGTGTGTGTGTGTGTGTGGCGCAGTGGAGGGGCTTCTCTGTGCGAAGACGAGCGGTGGAAATTTCACGGGAGTGCACATTTGGAGGGGTGTGTGGGGAGGGCGCGGAGACGGTGGGGGGGCAGTAAAAAAGGTAACGGAAGGCGCGTGCGTCCGTTTTTTTCTGGGGTGTTCCTTCCTCGCTGCAAAGTTGCTGTTATGGCGACGCGCTGTTTTCATGCGTTTGAAACGCTGAAGTGACGCCTTGGGTGGGGGGGCAATTGTGTTTGTGTGTGTTTTCTGAAGCCCCCCCCCCCGTTTGCTTTGGCTCACCTGCTTGTGCTGACAAGAATAAGCTACCTGGCCTCGCTCTGCACCGGGGCCTTCTCCCTCTCTGTAGAGGCTGCATGTCTTAAAATGAATGCCTGGGCAGCTGTTGCCATGCTGCCAACTGGCCATATGCAGTTGTGCATACTGAAGCTAAAACAGCTGCTTGTACAAGTGCCAAAGGTGATGCTTCAGTTAAACGCATGCAGTTGCAGTTCTTTGTCATCGGTGTTCTCCTTTCGTCATCGCCACACCTTCAAAGTTGCTGCGATTAGAGTAGTTTGGAGGAGAGACGAGCCTACAAACTAGGAAAGCGCCTAAGCTGCTCGTTATGTACCAGCACATAAGTAAGCCATTAACAGTCTGTGCAGTCTGTGTGGCCTAAGCTGTTTCGGGCGTGGGGGTTACTGGTCGGTGGTGGTGGGGGCGCTCTGGACTCTGTCCCATGTCCCGCTCAGTTGATATCCATACATTTGTTTCAGCAGAGAAGCTACTGCACTCTCATATGCCATCAAGATGAGGCAGCAACACCCCTTTTTCTACCTAGCAACACCGATGTGATATCATTGACAGCAGCTGTCATGGTCATATCACACTTGGACTGTGCCTGTCTCTCCCCTCTGACTGTTATCGTTAAACAGGGAACACCACAGACGGACGGGCCGGGGGTCCATCAGCCTGTTATAGCGCCTCACCTTGTAGCCAATTACAATGTTCAAATGTCGCTGCACAAGCATCTGAATTAGAGTGGGCCTAGTGTCGTCGCAGTTCATGGTGTTTTTGTTTTTTTAAACTGACATGCCTAGCATGCTTCCTGTATTTATCACCAACACAGCCACATCATGATTTATTAGGCGAGTTCAGGTAAAGTGGGACACTATTTTGCCCATAAAAACAACAGTCAAGTGATAACAGTTTCATATTGCTGCTCAGTACCAATTTTGTTTATGTCAGTGCTTATCTATGGTTAAATGTGCTGTGATTAGAGGTGGGTGATATGTCGAAAATTTAACATTGCGATACTTTAGGACATTTTCATGGTACATGATATGTCATGAAACGTTTTCAGACATCTAATCAGTTGGAACAGACAAAAAGAACCAGTATTGCTACGTTTTAAAAATACTGTGAAAAACTGAATAGTTATTTTTATACAATGTGTTATACTCTGTTGCACTAAATCCTGTTAAACTGTGCTAATTTTGCTCACTCACTATAATGAAACATGCAGTTGCTGAGTGTTCTACTGTACTGATATATGTTCAGAAAAGCATAGTGTGTTGTGACATAATTTATCATGATAACAGTATATACTGTCAGATTGCCCAGCCCTAGCTATATTTCTTTTAAATTGCTGCTGAATAGTTAGATATTAGATTTATTGCTTACCTATAGTTTAATTTAAATTGCAGCTGAAATAGGCTGACATCTGTATCTGCTTATGTTAATGCTTATCTGTGCTTAAATGTGCTTTTATATTAGTATCTTTTATTATTGCTGCTGAAATAGAAATAGGCTGATTTCAGTTTTGCGTAATGCTGAACTATGACTAAATGTGCTGTCTAAGCAGATAATAGATCCATTTGTTTATAAAAGGGCCTATATTTTACTTGTATTTATTTTTTTCCTGAGGCTTCATTTAAGAATTTTGTGTAGGTTTATGTACCAAAAGCCAAAACTTGTCATAATTCATGACCGCATCAACAGTTTATAACCTCTGTTTATACCTTTGAGTTAAACAGGCTGTGCTTGTTACTGTGCCTTTCAGTCCGATTATGTCAGTGATGTTTGTTCTGACTGGCTGCCTCATTAAAAAAACAGTCTGGTCTGAAACACCCTTTGTAACTTCAGCATGAATGGGCGGAGCTAAACTGATACAGGCTTAATAGGCAAATATGCACATGTCTTGCTTTTTGTGATGGTCCGTTTGTGCTTAATCACCATATATGGACACTATAGCCTTGAGAGCGAATATATTTTGGAACTTTAACAATGTTTACATTTACATACCTAATCTTTTATTTTTTTTATTAAGAAACTGAAAGCAGTATTATTTATCCTATGTATCAGATATGTGCATACATGGGATGTTCTGAATGATATTTCTTAGTAGCAATAATGTGTTGGTGGTTATATATTTTGGGTAATTTCTTCCTTTGAAAAAAATGCTGTTTTTCGACAGTCATAAGGGCATCACATTTCTGGTTTGCCTTAGGTTATTTTTTCAGTTGGGTGGAAGCCCCTCTAGCTAGCACAGTAAATAAAGCATGAGATCACTATTTGAGAGCAAAGGGGGGACCATGTGAAATCAGAGATAGGCATCATATCTAAAAGTTTCAGGTGAAACCAACTTGTCTGATTAAAATGCAGTGGTGTTTCACGATAATTGTGATGAATATTACTGAATATTGACATGATACACCTAGTTTTTGCCAGTGCTTAGCTAACTACTTTGTGCATTTTGACTAATTTTGATTGAGTGCAGTGCAATTTGTAAAACACGAATAAGAATCACTGCAGTTGTAGACTTATTATTATTATTATTATTATTATTATTATTTCATTTATGTGGCACTACACGTTCTACTTTATCTGTTCCAACTTATTAAGTCTCAGGATAATTAAGATAAACCAACATCTTCATGTGTATCATGTAGTGTGAGAATGTCCTAAAGTGTCATAATATAATATTTCTGACTTCACCTACTCCTACAGTAACACAATGCTGATGGTGACATCTATAGGTTTTTTAGGTCATCTTTAGTAGGTGTAAATTTATCAAAATATATATTTTATTTTATTTATTTATTTATTTTTATTTTTTTGGGACCTAGGTTAGCTAACATCAGCCTAGCCTATTTAGCGATATCCCTATTTTTCAGTCCTTGACATTGCAAAAGTTAACGTAAATATGAGCATGTTTTACCATAAATGCAGGGTTTTACTGAATTGTCTGTATTTATTCTCTGTTTTTCCATGATGAAATACTATGATTACCCTGTGATTTCAGAATTTGAAGACTGGCACCATAAATAGTTAACCTGACTACTTACCCATGAACATCCCTATTTACATGACCTGTGTATGCCTGTAGTTGTAGCTGCCATTTGAATTACTATTAATGTAATTGTGGTTGTACTTACTACTAGTGTTTTTTAAAGCCTTAGTTACAGTCTCATTAATGTTTATTAAATGTAATGCTTAAAGATAGCCATTCCAAAGAGACACTGTCTAACTGACAGTGTATGTTCATTTAAATTTGCTTCATGTGTTAGCCTGGTTGCAGTGTTCTGGACTATGAGCCACACACTATTTTGAGATATGAACATCTGGCTTTGAGAAGAAATCACAAACAGAATGAGAGTCTGTGCAGAGGTCATACAGAGGTCGTGTGCGCATGCTTGTGTGTGTGTGCGCATGTTGGAGGACTGCAATGTGCAAAGATATTATGCTGGTTCCTGCTTAGTTAATATAAGTCCCAGCTGAAGCCCCCAGCATAGCTTCCGGTATTTCACCCTACGCTGCAATTTCAGCCTCACTGCATAGCAGTCATCAAATCATCTCGGAGAATGGCTGTGGAAAAATAAAGGAATATATTCAGTGAGGAAAGAAAAGGACACAAGTAAACATGCAAATGCAAAGTATTTGCAGGGTGCCAGGCAAGGTCATTGTCATTAGCACCGTCTCGGCCAAGTTCAAGGTTATGTTGAGGTCGTTGCCAGGCTCGAAGGTTACAACTTGAACAAACACAGGATTAGGGTGTCGTTGTGTTATGGTAGGTAACCATGGAAACTCAGCTAGAGCAAACTCCTGCAGTTTAACCCAGCAGCGGCAGGCAATGCAGCTCTGGAACTGACGCCCAGTGTTCAGCAGTTACTAAAGCCTACTGAAATTGTTGGCTACATGGGCATTTTCTTTTCTACTTGTCTATGTGCTTTTTCAGCATTTAACAGTTCAGCACTGGCCATATGAAATTAATGATGTCACTCACCAGTTCTTAATAATGTTCAGTACATCACTAAGTTGTTTATTGGTTTATCATTTCAATGCCAGGAGTAACAGGGGCAAACTTGACTTAGACATTTTAAGAGAAAGTTTATCAAACCCAACCGTAGCCCACAATATTATGCTTATCAAAGTAAGAACACTGATCTAAGATCAGATTTTATTAGTCCATCAGTCCACAGCTTATTCAGTGTTTGTAAAAGGCATAAACCGACCCCAGATTAGCATTTGTACTCAAAAAGTGTGGATTTACATGTTCTTTCTGTGTCTGTGTGGGTTTCCTCCCACTGTCCAAAGAAATGCAGTCAGGCCAATTGGAGTTTATTTGCCCCTAAATGTGAATGTATATGTCTGTGTGTCTGTCCTGTGATGGACTGGTGGCCTACCCAGAGTATTTCCTACCTTTTAATATTTCTGTGTAATGTTACTGTCTGTAAAACGTGAACTCTTCTTATTTCTAGCTATGCAACAATTTCAAAGGTTTGGAATAACTTGCCATACTACCTATTTTTGTTATTTTTTATTCTTTTGTATTACTGTCAATAATAGTGCATACAGTGTGGATTTAAATATTACAAGCTTAGCAACAAATACTAAATTTAGTGGTTTTATGCAATATTTCAAGTATGTGAGCAAGACCTTATTAAATGCTAAATAATATACTGCAATTATTCAGTTTCTATTTTTTATATACTGTATAAAATATAATAATATACTGTAATTATTCTGTTTTTATTTTTTAAGCTATATTTTATCTGCCTTGAGAAATAAGCTAAATTCTGGATATTCATTTTACTATAATTCTTCATTCCGAACACATTTTTTTACTTACAGCTTGTGTCCTATTTATTATTGAAACCTGTGAAGTTGCACATAATTAACATTTTAAAATAATCCTATACACTTTTCTAGTTTTATATTATTGAAAACATTGATTCCAGAAGGTGCAACACTGACATAAATCCCAGCATGTAGGTTAGTGTTATTTACTTGTTATCTGTTTCTGTTCTTGGTCAGTTTCCACCTGAGAAATCCCAAAAACTTGCTCTGCCAGCACCAACAGCACATGTAATGTAATGTAGTTAACAGCACATGTATAGATATTGTTAAATTGTTATATTACATATTTGCAAAAACATCCTTTTAAATAGTTTTATTAATATCAAGAACGTAAGAGATTTCTGAAAATGTGTGAATTAAATGATTAAGATGTAAACATTTAGAGTGGTTTGATGTGAGATGCTCCTTTCAAGGGAAACTTACCGAGTCAGAATTGTCACAGTGGTGGAGATGCCTGAAGATGCCTTAAGTGTTTTAAGCTCCTGAAAGGTCCCCCACAGAAAGTCATTACATGAAATGGTTAGAAATATGTTGTCTGATGTCTATGAAACTGTTTTCTGGAAGTTTTGAGATAAGCTTGTGGACTAAAAATATTTTATTAAATACATTCTTGGCAGAGAGGTACATGCAGGGCATTGCAGGGCAAAACAGTACCAGATCATTTCAGATTTAACAATATTTTACCATCATCAACATTACATATGAATACTCAGAAGATGTTTTGGTTTACAGGTGGTTGTGGATAGTAAATAAAAAGGTTCTATTTGTGTACACATTGTGACCCCTGGTTCCCATCACCACTATTGTGAAGAAATCTGAGTCTGTAAATTTCTCTATAATGGAGCATCTCACATCAAACCACTCTGATTGACTTTGTTTAAATGCTAACAGCTGAATTATTTAAAATTTGAGAAATTGGTGGAATTTTATCCATTAAAAGTTATAAAATTATGTAAATATAATACCTTTGTTTTCCTAATGGCATCACTTTGCATAGTCGCTTCGATATAATGATAAAAACACCTCTTATTTTAATATGTAAAGCCATAAATCTCAGCAGGATCGACAAGTAAAAATGCTTAGTGCCAAAAGATACTGAGTTACTATACAAACAGCATTTTTAATCAGTTTCTCATTCTAATTATCATTCAGATTATTTTTGAAGTGTTGGATTTCAACACTTCATTTTAGACCTATTTAATCTTTTGTTTTTTTTTGTGCAAACAATTTAGATTTTTTTTACTTTTTTTTAGATTTTTCACTTTCAGCAAAACCATTTTAAGCTGAAAATTTCCTGCAGCTGAAATTTCAGTGCATCCCTAGTTTGAACTGCATCTTCCACTGGCATTTAGAATGCTCAGAACCAGTCAATTCTATTAAAGTGTAAAATTCTTCTTCTGTTTCTCTCTCTCTGTCTTTAGTGATGGCCTCTGCTGAGCAGCTGAGTTCCTGCCTTCACCAGCACCGCTCCTAGGCCACACACACACTCTCACATACACACTCACACATACAGACACACACTCCTGTAACACACCCCCTTCAGGTACACCTTCACACACACGCAAACACAAGCACGCACGATGTACAGTGTGGAGGACCTGCTGATCTCTCATGGATATAAACTGCCCAGGAGTGGCCCTGCATCCTCCTCATCTGCGCCTTACGACAATCGCAACAACGAGTGTCGGCGTGACAACGTGGAGAATCGTCCTGCTGGTGGTGGAGGGGGTGGGGCCTTGAACGGTTTTGGGACAGCAGAGGGCGGAGCAGACGGGCGGACAGAAACAGGGACGGGGGCATACAGGCCAGCTCAGACTGTAAAAGCGTACCCCGAAAACAACAATAACATTAATGAGGGACATGAACGAATCCAGAGGAGGCTGGAAGTTCCTGTCGGTTTCCTTGGTGACCTGCAGCCTCTGGGAGACTCACTGGCTACTGACAGTGGGTGAGTGGGTCATGCTTTGTATGCAGTAATGACGAACAGCAGTGGGGTCATTCCATTTCAAAACAGTAGAGCAGAATTCCACTCATCATGGATCCTGGAGCCAAAGCATTTGAATATATATCGCTAAAAATTTGTATTTCGCATTCAGGCGTTTTCACTTAATTCTCCTGCTGTGAACCTTGTATTAATACAATTGAACATCACGTACAGTAATATGCAAAAGTCAGTAATCTGGGCAGTAAGCATTTATTTGTTAGCTGTCTTCAAGGAAATAAAGTATGTACAGTTACCATCCAGTACCTATTTTATCTGATGGGTCCTTCATTAAATTAAATTCTGTGTGTTGATTGCTCTGTCACTTCATAATTCTGTTGGTTAATCTCACTTGTACCAACCAATGAGAGAGCTCACTTGACTCTATCTACCTAGATACCGTACCAATAAAAATCCTGACTGGACAATTTTGCAGCTGGCTTTTAAAGATTTTAACCATTTTGTTTCCAACCATAATTTGAAACAATGAAAGTATTACTCCAATACTTGCAAAATTTAAATACAACAAGTAAAATGATTCTATAAGGTACGGATGAAATTGTATCTTTTAGTTACCAGAAATCATCAGACATTTTCTGAAGGCTCAGAAGGCGTGGAATGACTGGCCAAATTGCTTCAGGCCAGCATTTGTGTTTGTGTCTAACAATAATGAATATTTTCCTATAGCAACTTGCCAGGGTTAAAAAAGTCAAAGGCATACAATCTACAGTGCTGGCATGTGTGGGTGTTGCAGATAACATTCACAGTTTTAAAAGGGCGGCCAGTATCTTCCCTAAAATCTGACTGGCCACCCCAGGTGCAACTTCTGAAATTTCTGTCACATCATTGGCTTCCACCTCGCTTTGGGGTGGGTATTTATGCCGTTAAGAGGAGATCTGGGGGAAAAATTCCCTCTCAACAATTCCCTCTCCAACAACTCTGTCCTCCAAACCCCCTAATGTCTTGCTAATTGTAGCCTGTAGTCCTGCAGAGAGTGAAAATACGTGATTATCTTATACATTTCATATTAATATTTTTGTAGTCTAAATAACCAGCTGACTGACATAAATCATCAATTTCACTGTCTGTTTTCACTGTATGCTTGTGATTCATTTTCTTAGTGAATGTTCACTCGGTATTGAGTGTTAATATTGGCTAATGCCTGGTCTTTGTGGTGCCAATAAGTTTGTGGAGTCTGGTATTTTAAATCTGTAAACCATGAGTGATTTGTTTAAGGGGTATTGTTAGCCACTTAACTATGGTAAAATGAGTCTAATCCACAGCTCCTTGTGGCATATTCCTTTTATAAAACGGTGGCAAAATACAAGATACACAATTTTTGCCAATAATTATGCATTTATTCTTAATAATGATTACAATTTTAGGTCTGTATGATTACTCTTGTGTAATGTTACATGTTACAAGTGTCTGATTTAGTAGCCACAACAAAATTTTTTGTCTTTTGTTAAAATATTGTAGTCATAAGCTAATATTTGGATACATTTGTCTATTTATATTGAAGATAGAGTTTATATAGTGTACATCCATAACTTGTAAGAATTGAAACAGGACTTTGTATCTGAAATTAGGTAAGATGTTTTTGCCTTGCGCCAAGAGTGGGTCCTGGGAGACTCTAATGCAAGCATAAATTTGGACTTACGGGGGTGTGAAAATAGCACTGTACTGGTGGCTTTACGATGGCACATCCTGTGTTGCACCCATGTCATCAATTCTGGATGCCAAAAAAAAAACTATGATAAGAAGGAAAAGATTTATTTTCGCCCAACCAAATTAGCAATATTCCACTATTACACTAGTATATGAAACATGTAAATGCACAAAAATGGAGCCCTATGTTTTTCTATTTGAATGCAAACTACCAATTTCCATTATTTCACTGGCAACTCATTAAATCAATTTAACAAAACAATTTACAATTAACTGCTGCTTTTTCTGTGGTATTTCAGAGAAATATTGTGCACTAGAGATGGCATATTGGTATCAATGGATATCTCCATTGAGCCGATATCAGCAGAAAATGCTCAATGGCATATGGGATGGTAAAAAGAATGACTCTGATCTGATCCTGTAACAAATATATCCTGAAATTAGCTTGCTCATTCTGTGTGATATGATGTTAGCTGTGTATTTCTTCCTGTGGAGTGTTGGAGGAGTTTGATTGCGACAGCTTACTTTAAATGCTTATATTATGTGCTTCAATAAAAGGAAATAGTTTTAAAGTTCAGTATTTTTTAAAGAAAAATTTTGGAACAGTATCAGCTGCCATTCAAGCATTCAGTATCAAAAAAGAAAAAAGTGGTATTGTCATTTTCTATACATTGTAGAAGGTATTTATTATTGTATGTTCTGATGTTTAACAGTGCCAGTCAGATTGCATTTTCTATCTCTGTATACACAGCACAACCTTGGCTCCATCAACAAAACTACACTTTTTTTCATTGTAAAAAAGCAGTGTATTCTTTCTTTCTGCTACACTGTGTCCTTACATTATTATATGCTCAACAGAAAAATTGTGTATTCATAAACTTGTATTTGTGTACCAGGGCACCGTACTTGTACTACTTTTATTACTCATTTGGCAACCAGCTTAAATGAACTAAACTTGCCAGTGTATTAAGTTGTGGTCAGCTAAGATAAAGAACATATATGTAATGTGAAAACCATATCTGCTCCTGAATATAGAGTGATGGTTCCCAGTCCTATTCCTGGAGCACTCCTACATTATTTTTTACATATTTGTTTCTCTAACATACAACTAGTCAGCTGTTGAACAAGCCCCCCAGGAGTATGTTAGGGCAGTGAAAAACCTAATTTTGCAAGACAGTAGTATGCTAGAACCAGGTTTAGGAACCACTGATGTTGAGTAATTGAAGCTGAAAATTTTGTATGGCTGTTATATGCAATAACATGAGTTGTGGTTATTGCTGTACTTCAAAAATCACTTAAACTATTTTTGTATGCAGGTTTTATGACGCCCCCAGCCTGACATTTTCTGAACATACAGAAGAACGAGATATCTCCTACTGGAGAAGGAGAGGGCAGGACTTCAGTGCCCTGTTGGATTACGGTGATCCTAGGGAGCTGCGTGTGTCTGGAGGGCTATGGAGAGGCCCAGTGCTGGCTCCAGAGGAACTGAGGGCTGAAAGGCCATTAGCACGATGGGAGGAAGGGTCATGGATGCGAGAGGCCATAGACTCAGGCCCAGAGACTCTGCGGGTAACTGGGGAGAGGAAATGCCAGAGCCTAGGTACAGAGGAGTGGCGCCCTGCGGTGGGTCTGGGTCGGCAGTTGTCTGATGGGGAGGCTGAACGCTGGTCTCAGGAACAGCAGCACCGTCTGCGACCTGCAGAAAGTAGTGTACCTGCTACGGTCAGGATGAAGTCTCAGTCACTGCCCCGTGTTCTCTCTCCAGAAGATCCACAATACAGAGAACTTCCCCAAGCAGGTGCCGCAAGCCAGGCCCCTACTCAGAGAAACAACAGCTCTGTGCCATATGGTCGTTATCATAGTGAATGGCCAATGGGAGAGCGGTGGAGTGGTCAGTCTCATGGTCAAGGTCCTGTTGCACTTGTGCCAAAGCCACGGTTCAGTCGCCCTGTAAAGCCCCCATCTTATGAGACTCACCAGCAGAACAGGGGGAGCTGGGAAACACTCTCCTCTGAACCAGTTTCCAAACCTAGAGACCGGTCGGTTTGTTATTCTCAGAGCTTTGAACCATTAAGAGACAGGTCAGGGTGTTATTCTCAGAGTGCAGAACCCTTAAGAGATCGGTCCATTTGTTTTTCACAGAGTGCAGAGCCTCTAAGAGACCGCATGGTGAGCCACTCTCAAAGTGCTGAACCACTACGAGATCGATTTATCAGTCACTCACAAAGTGCAGACTTGTTAAGAGACCGCTTTATAACCCACTCTCACAGTGCCGATCTGTTAAGGGACAGATCACTTTGTTATTCTCAGAGCTCAGAACTACTCAGAGACAGGTCTATCTGTTACTCACAAAGTGCAGAGCTACTGAGACCAGAGGCATATAGGGCAGATTTGCTTTATCAGGAATTGACTGGTATGGAGCCCCCTGGATACATCCCACCCCCCTCTTACAGAAGATTTCCGCCTCCCAGGGGTGGGCAGATTTTCCGTGCTGACTCTGCCCTTGTCCGATGGAAACGAGAACCAGTAAGTGCCGAGATGGGGGAGTGGTTTTCCAGAACAGCAGGATTGTCATGGTCAGAACGCCGGGAAGACAGGAGCATGGCAGTAGTCCCCAGAAGGCCAGTGCATCCAGCACCTGTTGTACCAAATCGACCAGGGCACGTGCAGTATGTCCCGTTTGATGACCCACGCATCAGGCACATCTCAGGGGGGCCAAGTGGAAACTCACTCACAGACGCAGACAAGATCCGTCACGTCAACAAAGAGCTTCCCTGTGCTGCAGCTTTAGGACAATCCACACATGATAGTGCCTTCCTCCCTACCCAGGGGCCGAGCACGGACACTCACAAACCAGCTCTCAGTGAACATGAGAATGCTAGTCGATGGCACAGGGGGTTGAACAAAGGCAATGAAAGTGTAGCACCAGACCAGAGCTTTTCCAAGTTCCCCACAACCTTTCAGACCAGGCCCTCACAACCAGTCATCAAAGTTGACAGAAGTGCAGACCAGCCAGTTAGGGTAGAGAGAATTCCAGACCAGGGTCAAGTCAAGGTAGAGAGGGTTACAGAACTAGTTAAAGTAGATAGAGCTGCAGAACAGGGCAAAGTAGACAAAATAACAGACCAGGTAAAGCCAGACAGAGTTGCAGACCAAGTCAAAGTTGAAAGACTTACAGAAGTTAAGCCAGACAGATTTACAGACAAGCAGATTAAAACAGAGAGGATGCCAGAACAAACGAAAATAGATAGGATTCCAGACCAGGTTAAAACAGATAGATACTCTGAAAAACAAACTAAAATGGATGTAAAAGCTGAAAGAATTCCAGACAAGACACTCAAAGCTGACAGGATTTTAGATAAGCCAAGTAAAGTAGATAGAGTGCCAGACAAGCAAGTGAAAGTAGACAGAATTCCAGAAAAATTAAAAGCAGACAAAATGGCAGAAAAACAGAGTAAATCAGAGAAATTAACTGAAAAGCTGAATAAGTCAGATAAACAGACAAAAGCAGATCTAAGTGTGGAGCAGATAAAAACTGAAAAAGTCTCTGAGAAACAGACAAAGGCAGACAAATCCATGGACAAAGGTTCCTCAGAGAGTGTTTCCACAGCAAAAACAGAACCGGCCCAGGAGCCTGAGAAAAAGAGTGTGAAAAAGAAATTAAGTGAGACTATTTTCTGCTTGGTGTCTGTCCCCCTTTCACAGTCTAGTGGCAAGTCCAGAGATCAAAACAACAATGAAGAGAAAGAACCGGATTCCCCTCCAATTCCTCCACCTCCTCCACCAAGCTCCTCCAGTGAGAACAGCAACACCCTTGGCTCCCTGCCAAACCAAAGCCTCAAAAGCACATCCACCACCTCCACTGACTTGGAACTACAAGCACTTACACTTGGCAGCGCGTCCAGTAGCATAGTCACGAGAAGAGCTCATCGCAGGAGGAACTCTCGCACTAGGATCATTAAACCAAATCCCCATGATGAGCTTAGACGGTATTCTGGTGCTTGGCCAGGGGACCAGTATCGTGACCAGGAAACCCAAACTAGCCCTGAGCTCGCAAAGAGTGCTCAACATCCGGGTCCTGATAAAATGGAAGCACAAACCTTGCCTGCAGTCCCAGAAGCAGAGGTCCCTGCAGAAAGTGGATCAGGAGCTCCAGCTGCTGCAGGAGCTACAGGATCTACAGGGGGCACAGGAGCCCCAGGAGCTCCAGCAGTTCCAGGAGTTACTGGCGTTCCAGGAACTACAGGGGCCCCAGGGCCAACAGGACCCACAGGGCCTACAGGGGCTAAAGGGACCACAGGGGCATCCGGTGCGGCTGGGGCAACAGACCCGAGTACTCCCTATGGGTATCCCATGAAAGGTCAGAAAAGCCTGAAACCATCCAGCAACAGCGCCTTTTCAAGGACAGGTACCTTCAAGAGCACAGGTTCACATAGACCTCCGCTACACCCTCCTCCACACCCGCCACCCCCACCTCCAAACCAACCACCATCCCAGCCTCCACCACCACCTCCAACACAGCCCCCAGCCAAGTCACCACCTTTGGACCAGGCTGAAAATGCCAAATCATCTGCAGGCCCTAACCCAGAGGCTTTTGGTCAATTCCTGCTGAAGCCAGTGACCCGACGGTCCTGGGATGCCATTGAGGAACTGGAGTCTATTAATAAAGAATTGCAAGAACAAGCAAGTAAACGTCCTACTGTGGACCAGTGCATTGAAGATCTTAATGAGGCCTACAAAGACATCCTGGAGCTCAGCACTGCCAGCAATAACCTTACCAACCGCTCCTCCATGCAAATCCCTGATCGCATCAAAGCCAGATTGTCCAGTGAACCCCTGGGAATTTCTGCAACTACACTTCGGCCCAGCCTGGTCCCAGGGAGTGACCCAGAATACAGGGAGGTTAAGAGTGCCTTTTCCCGACCATCAACTGGGAAGAGTGTTAGCTTCAGCAAACAGCTAAGGGAGGAAATTTGTCCTGCACCTCCTCCACCAGAAACAGGTTTCAGAGATTACAAAACAGTAATGTCCCAGATAACTCACCGCAAAGCCTGTAGATCAGTGAAGTTGGACCTCCTGACTTCTAAGGAAACTCCAGTCAAAGATGACAGTTTGGCTGCACTAACTTCCTCCACTTCGTCCATGGGGGCTGAGGTCCCATGGGCGGACAGGCAGCCCATGCAAGATGCATCTACTCTAACCAGCCCCCCAGACTATGAGCACATATGTCAAACGCTCCAAATGGCCCGTGATTCTGGGGCCATCAGCCGAGGGGCTTCTGTAAAATCCAAACCAGGTAGTGCTATGAGCATTGACACCCCGCAGCATGTGGCCATGCCTGGTGTGTCTGCAGTAGATTCAGAGCAGCCATGCTCTTCCTTAGCATTAGATAATGAAAAACAGGTAAGACAGGAGCCAGTCTCTCTATTCAGGGAAGAGAGAAGCTCAGGCTTTAGGCGGGTAACAAGCCAGAGTACCAAATTCCTTGGAAACAGGGGAATGCTGAGTAGCATTGCAACTGGCAAGTCAGTTGGAGACAAAGCAGGTTTAGAGGCAAACCCTGAAGTACCAGCTGACTGGCAGATACAGCTGTCATTAGCTGAGAAACATATTGCTACCCTTATCACAGGGGAAGAGTCCAAACATGGGACAGCTGATGACATAGATGAAATGAGCAAGGTTGATAGAGAAGAGGGCATTCCTGCCAGTGAGTTAGTAGAAGATCAAGCAAACAAGACAGTGCAAGAAGACAGCCTTGTCACTTGTGAAGAAAGGGATGCACAGATAGAGACACAAGAGAATGAACCAACACAAGGGGCTGAATGTCAGTTGCCGATAGAAATAATGAATGATGGTGATAATACAAAGGAAAAGATGCAGATAGATTCAGAAAAGACTGATCAGGAAGACCCAATGATTAAAGGCAAAAAGGTGCAAGAGCAAACCCAGGAGGGTGACCCAGGAGAGCCCAAGAAAGACTCTAGTGTTACTTTAAGACCTAACAAGGCTGCAATGTGGACTCATTCAGGTGTGGATCCAGGGCTACTACCAGAATTTCCTCCTGATCACTTACCCCTGTCTGTGTTATCTTATCCAAATCGTAGGTTATCTTTAGGATTGGACTGGGAGAGAAGTAGCTGGGAAGGAGAAATGTGGAACAGTGGGGGTGGTTGGGCAAGAGAAAGGCGGTCCCTTGATGCTGAAAGGCAGGACTTAGATGGGGATAGGTGGGCTTTGGATGGTGATAGACAACAAACCAGTGGTGAAAAGCGGGGTTTGGGTGGTTGGCGTGGGTGTGGAATTGACAGGCAGGGTGCCGATGACTCAGACTGGGATTTAGACATTGGTAAGCGACATACGGACACAGGGGATAAAGAGCAGAGTGTGGATGCAACAAAATGGAACGTTGAGCAAACACAGGATCAAAGTGAAGATCAAAGTAGTACTCCTTCTAACAAAGACTTGGATGCGAACAAACATAACACTCCAGATAAGGGAGGAGTTCAAGGTGCTGAAGTAGGTCCAGGTGTCAAAGACGTGCAGGCCTCAAGTTTAGGAAGACGGGGCCGTGGACTTTCTCAGCGAATTGAAGCCCTGCATGACCGTTTTATGGCCCCACCTGGACATGGGTCAGAGGAGAGACTCGCCCGAATGAGGGAGGTGGACACTGTCTCTCGCATGAGACGCCTTAGCCTCCGTAGCACAGACTCATGGGATGGACTATATGGGGTGAGCTTTGTGACTAGAGCTGAAGAGGTGGGGAGGGATGATGAACAGTCCCTTCCTTCCTCCCAGGAGCTTCCAAATGCAGCAGAGAAGGTGGAGAGTGAGAGCAGTGAACCTGGTGAAACACAAGATAACCAGCCAATCGCAACAGGTACAGTTTTTACAAGATCTAGTAACTGTTTGAGATACCTACCAACGTGGCTTTGAAAACACAGCTGGTGCTGTATTTTTCACACCTCTACATCATTTTCAAACTGTATAATATTGGTCATACATGGTTACTGTTTTGTTTAACAATGTTTTTTGTTTGCGACTTTCAGTCAGTATTTTTAGATGTTCTGACTAGTGCGCTAAAGAAGTGCATATAAACTGATTAGCCAAAGGTAAATAGTGGTCCTAGGTAAATAGTGTAAGGTCTGTTCAAAATCTTGACACATTTGGATGACTGAAGGATACAAATGGTATGAAAGTGTTAAGTTAATTAGGAAATTCATATACCATCCTTGTGGTAATGATACCCTTATACATACATACCCTTACTCTTATACACTTGATTAAATTAATCCAGTAATTATCAAGCCAATAAAGAGCTGATTAAAATTGAAAATGCAAAAATGTGTAGCACATGGGACCCTCAGGACTGTGATTTAGGACCACTTCTCTGGAACTCAATTCTTCTAGAAGACATGCCATAATTGACTGTTTTGTTCATGTAGGGCTTACAACTGGTAACATCTTCCTTGCTATTTTCAGCTGGATTGAGATTTGGTATCTGAGAAGCATCAACAGGAGAATGACATATGCAACAAATCATTCTTCTATCAAGGCAGAAACGTTTTATAAAAGTTTTTTCTAGGTGCCACTATATAGTGGGTGTATATGGTGTCTATGGTCTATTCATTGCTTAGTCAGCCCTGTATTGAAGTAGAATTGGCCAATATGGCAAATTGGAAAAGTCAAAGTAGTGCCACCTTTTAAAAAATCCTATTAAAAACTATGAATGATTTATGTTCAACAGTTCACACACTGCACTGTCCAATTTACCAAGTCTAGTTATGCTCTTTTTGTAATCAAACATGCACTTGTGCACGTGTAGATGTGTTTTTGAGTACTGATGATATTCATAATCTACTCAGAAAAATATATTGTGACATAATTCATTACAATATTGATAAATATCATCATATTGCCCACCTATATACTGAAGCACCTGGCTTGGTATCTCAAATGTTTAAAGAGGATAATGTTTGAACAAGGAAACAAAGAAAACATTTACTTGCTATTAGAGAAGAATCACAATAAAATAAGTGGTTGATATATACAATGTCTTTCTAATTTCAATGTATTGTTTAGAGTAAAAGGAGAATTACATTGAATTTTTTTTATTTCTATATAATTCAGTTCTTGTGATGTAAATATTTACATGTAAACAAGTCATTCAGAGACATTTAACACTTAAAATGTCTGGTTTTGTAAATAATTCTAGCTCAGTTAGTTTCTCTAGAATGGTGCACTTTACATCAAAACACTCTGAATGATTCTGTTTACATATTAATAACTGTATTGTGAAGAAGTGTTAAAAAAGCAGTGGAATTCCCCTTTAAAATGTCTGGGTGATGATGCAGGGTAACCACTAGAGGGAGCAGTACTCTTGCAGTTGTGTTTTCAACTTGAATTCTGAGATGGGATTTGCCGGGGTTTTCTGACTATTTTTCATATGTTTTCAGACAGTTCAGTGGTATAACACATCAACAAAAATCAACAATCATTTTTTTTCGGTTTTTGGATAAGTTTTCCCTTTAGGGTGTACATTTGTATGCAAAGGTATGGTCAAGTTGCATTTTGTTGATTTTTGAAGCGAAATAAGTTAACACACCCTCTACAGAGAACACACTTCTGCACATTTAAATGCACAGTTACACAATTTAACAACTTGGAGGTAAAATAAACCATAAGATGTGGCCTGGGAAAAAGTTATGGTTTTATGTTTTATTATTTTCAGTATGTAACTCAAATAAATAGAATAAATAGAAATTACCCACTAAAATGTGCAGATAAATGGCATATTTATGCTTTTTCTATGAGGGTTGACTTAGAAAATCAGCAAAACATAAAATGATCAGGGGTGCCCAAACCTTTACATACAACTGTACTTCAAAGGCATGTATTAATTAGGACTGTGAATTGGCAAAAACCTGGCAATACATAACCTATCACAGTACAGGGGCTGCAATTCAATATATTGCGATGTGCGGTACTGTAAGCAAGCCAATACATTATCTACACCCCAAGGATTAATATCTTTTTTTATTTGCGTTTCAGAGTCACAGGAGCCCACCGAGGTGGAGAAGTCATAGCTGATTGCCAGAAGTCAAAGGTCACTGGGTCAGGAGTCATCCATTGCCACTAAGGGCCAGCTTCCAACACTGTGACCTGGCTATCTGTTAAATGCCTTCATTTTCATATGCCGCTCACACAAAAATACAAAGACACACATACGCACATACACTGACAGTCGCAGTTCATGCACTAAATAATTGCATAATGCATATGCAGACACGTTAACATGTAAACAAACTCGCGCAAACATGAATTCATCGTCATGTATGCACATACTTTCATGCACATTCAAATACAAACAAACACATATAAAATGGCCTTCTCCGACAAGAGCATTGTGTATCAACTCCACCCCACCTCCGCTCTGATCCAGCTCTGCTGGATTTCTTAATGTTGCTGCTCCACTGCCAGAAGGAGGCAAGTCTCAACCATTCCTACCTTCCACATCCTCCCTCACACAGTGTGTTTTCTTTCTATCCCTTAACGTCTGATGGGGTCTGTAAAACTCAAGCATTTATTGTGGCCCAGTTTTCTCTACATGAAATGTAATATATCGCAAGTTTATTACAATATAATCTATATTATAATATAGCCCTGCTATATATTCCATTTTATGTGGGCCAGACCCTTTGAAGGGATAGTTTAGCAAAAT
This sequence comes from Pygocentrus nattereri, assembly GCF_015220715.1. Taxonomy (NCBI): domain Eukaryota; kingdom Metazoa; phylum Chordata; class Actinopteri; order Characiformes; family Serrasalmidae; genus Pygocentrus; species Pygocentrus nattereri. The sequence goes on along the minus strand of NC_051229.1, from coordinate 10,650,480 downwards.
AATGTTAAACGGGAATTCCACCAATTTTTCATAATTTCTGCATAATTTCAAATGTTGAGATGTAAATAAGTCGTTCAGAGTGGGGTTGATGTGAAATGGTACACTGCAGAGTGGCATACCAACTCAGATTTCTTTGCAGTGGTGATATGAACCAGGGGTTACAATGTCTACAACAAAAATATAGCCATTTTATTTATAATCCAATGTAACCAGTGAAACTTCATGTCTGATAGGTTTGTATATGTGATGTTCATGATGCTAAAATAGGGGAAACAAAGAACTATTTTGCCTTACAACACTCATCTTCAGCATTATTGTATTTTATAAATACATTTTAGGCCAAAACGTTATCTTAGAACAATGTCTCAGTCATCAGGCAGTGTGTTCTTTACCATTTTGTGTAATAACTTTCTAGGAGGGAGCTTTTAGAAGCATTAAACTCTTCAGACATCTGGTTCTTATCACCACCACAGTGAACTATTCTCTCAGTAAATTTATCTTCGATGGACTTTCTCACATCAAACCACTCTGAATGACTTTAATTACATCTTAAATATCAAATTATGCAAATATTAACAAAAATGATGACAAAATGACAAATACCTTTCATGATAACTTGCAACCTTAGCTTGTATTCATTGTTACCCACATTAGCATTGTTTGGTTGAATTATCCCTTTAATACTAAACCTGCATGTGTAAAATTCATTCTTATGTCTTATTGTGTCTAAAACGTTTCAGACACTCGTCTCCGTTAACGACCCCAACAACAAAATAATGCCAGACCTCGTCAGCCTGATCATGTTGGGAAGCCTCCTCCCCTGTCCTCCCCCTCCAAAGTTAAGTTGGGAGTGAGTCGTAGCGGCACCTGTCCTCTTTCCCCCAGTGCTTCTCTTCTGCTGACATGGAACTTTTGTCAATTGTCAGAACTTGTGGTCTCTTCGTAGTCCAGTGTAAGTCAGTTCGTCTGTTTGGACATGAATGTTCCGTCGGCGCTTTTACATGTTCATATTTTGTTCTCATTTTTTTTAAACCAGTGTTCGCAGACTTTACAGGACTGTTTGCATTCCTTTCTTATTTTAAGCATTGCCTGAGCTGTTTAATTCCAAAAAACAAGAGCTCCATCTGAGATGGGCAGCTGGAACTATAGTAGCAAGTGAAGATCAGTGGCTCAAGAACTGTTTTTCTTTACCACTCAAATTGATCAAAGAAGCTCATTGCTTTTTGTTTTTGTTTTTTTTGTTTTTATCCACAGTGCCCTAATACCAGAACTTTTTCAGCACACTGTAACATATGTCCCTGAGAGCTACAGTACTTGCTGTGGTGATTAAAATGGTATATGTATTATAGATTAAATAGAAGCCTGGATAGGATGAGCATTTTAGAATTTGATGAGAAGCACCTTGTGAATGGAAGGTTATCAGATATTTTATTTTGCTAAAATCAAAGATAATTCGAGCTACGGAGTGGCCTTTTTTTGAGAACACACCAGTAATGATAAGCCTATGTGGAGCCACCAACACAATGTTTGATATGTTCCATATCAAAATGTTTATGAATGTTTGTACGATATGTCAAGTATCTTAAATGCCATTGATTGACCCAGGTTTGGGGAATTTTTTTTCAGGCAAAGACTTTAAAAACAGGGTCCAGAAATGAACACATATATTAATTCCTGAATTTAATGCGGTGTCTCTGTCCCCCGACCCCTTCGGTAACTCCCAAGAGCAATAAATGCTTACAAGTGTTTGCGATGAAACAGATAAACATGTACAGATTTTTAGGACTTTAAGTAGGGAAAACGTCAATAGGACATGAATTGAAAAGATACAAAACATTAAAAAACATAATGTGATATCATTACAATGCATACCATTTTGCTAATAGTGGTCCCAGAGACAGCAAACGTTTGATAGCATACGGCACGATATTGTATGGTACGGTAAGGTGATAGTGTATGATAGCTAGAGCAATATTGTCCAACATGACGCTCGGTGGCTGTAGAATATGTGAGAACCAGGATAGACTCATGTGTAAAAGTGTCATCTGTCTAAATGTCGCTCAACAAGAACGTGTTTCAGATTTTGTGTGTGTGTGTGCATGAGTGTTGGCTTGCTTCCCCCCGCCCCGCCACCTGCCCCGCCGCCCGCCCCGTCATTGCTCTCCATGCCATCCATGTGTATTTACAAAAAGAAAAACTGCATTTCACCGAATATTTATTTTTGTTATCATTGAAATTGTTAACCAGTCCACATAATGTACAAAATAAAGGTATATTTTAAATATTTTAAGAGATATTTTGTATTTACCATGATATTTTATTTCTTTGCTCTTGGATCCAGTTGGCAGTATCATATTGCTGTATAGCGCAGGAAGAAGAGTATATAATTTTCTAGTGCTTTTAAAAAAAATTAAGACTAGGTCAATTTAGCTGAGCTAATATCTCTGAGACACCTGCAGTATGCCTTGTTCTTGCTCTGAAATTTGTGAATGATAAGGGTTGTCACTGCATACCTTGATTTGACGTGGATTTCAGCTTGTGCTTGGAATATGTATCACACTCAGTTGATATTTGGTACTCTGAATAAAGGAGTCCATATGGCATTAACATTTAGTGAATTGGCCTTCCAGTCACCTACATCAGTCTACACACTTAACAATGGCCAGCTTTTTCCAGGCAGAGATTAAAACTAATAGTAGAATAAAAACAAAGAATCCCAATTGACATTTTATTCTATTTCAAGGCTAAACTTAAAGGAAAAGTTTGGCAAAAAATCAAATGTACACAATTTTCTACTTTCTACCCCAGTTTCTCCATGTTTGGTGTCTAAATTTTGCTTCTTTAGTTCAGCACTGGAGGTGCAAGGCTAATGTTGCTATTAATAGAAGTCAAAAGCCACCTACATCCTTTGCATAAATACAGAACTTCTCTCAACCCATTCAAACTGCATCCAAATCTTCATCAAATTTCAAATTTTGCTTCTTTACATTTGAGCTGGAGCTGCGAGGCTAACATTGTTAACAAACACTAGAAGTCAATAGTCACCCAAATATTTTCTGGAACACACATCCTCAAAACTTCTCTAAATCTGCTGAAACCGTACACATATGATGGATAATACTGGAGTCCAAATTTTCCTTCTTTAGTTTAAAGCTGGAGCTGTGAGGCTAATATTGCTCACAAAGATGTCAACAGAATTCAATAGTCACCCAAATCTTTTCTTTAAAATACATCCTCAAATACGAGACAGACAAGATCTGATATAAGATCAGTTCTGCCGTGTGAGTTTTGGTTTCTGGTTTGTTTGAAATGGCTTCCTGGAGCAGTTAAGTTTATTTCATTTTAATTGCTCACAGTAAGTCATACTGTGCTCTTAAGCAGGGTTTTACAACCTGATGTCTGTGGACCACTGGTGGGTTGCAAAGCACCCTGTAGTCGTCCACGGCCCTGAACTTTGGGGGCACAGTAGGTCTCAGTGGCTTTAACTCATAAAAATGTGACTTTAAGTCATTAACACACAAGTGGACAAAATATTAACTTAATGAATTAGTAATCAACAAGCAAATGTTTTTAAATTATAGCCAATGTACATACAAATAAAAACATTGCGCATCATCAGTTTGAGATGTAGACAGTGAGGCAGAGACGGAGGAGCTTCTCAGGGCGCTTTCACACCTGCCTTGTTTGGTAAAGACCTACCAGACTTTTCTTTAGTTGGCTCCGTTTTGACGCCAGTGAAAAACTCCACCTGCATTCGGGTCTGCAACAGAGAGCTGAACCAGTCCGACAAAAACCTTGGGTCTCGGTTCTGTTGGCAGGAAGCGGTCTGTGAAGAAATTAGGGGATTCATCAACAGAGCTCACTTTCCTCTTCTAGTCTCACACTTTAAAGACTCTCATTTGCTCTCGTTTCTGCATCGCAAGCTGCTTTAAAATAAAATAATAGTCAAGATATGCATTTGATGGAACACATTTTTCACGGAACATAAGCAATGTTTGGTGATAAACCTCAAACTGAAAATCTGATGACACAGAAGCAGTTATAAAGTAAGGTTTATTATTATTGTTGATTGTGATGACACTAATCCAAAAGCCCTGTGGTTTGGCTGTTTCAAATTAATCACAAATATCTTAAAAACTATGAACATATGCATTTTTTAACATAACTGTACATTTTGGGACTTGTGACTGAGCCAAAATGGATGATCTGATCCTGTTCAGGCCCTGATTCTCAGGTTTTCAGGCTCAGCATTTAAGAAAAGAAAAAGAAAATTTAAAAAGTTGATTTTAGTTGATAGAAGTTTTCCTGTGGGCCACTGTGCTTTGTAATTCTAAACAGGTGGGCCTTGGAATAGAAAAGTTTGAGAAGCACATCGACATGTCTGCATGACCTTAACAAAGACCGGGATGCGGTTTGAGTGGGTTGAGAGAAGTATTTACAAAAAAGTTTTGACAAAGTATTTGACAGCTGCATTAGTCTCAAAGCTCCAGTTCTAAACTAAAGATGTAAAATTTAAAAATGAAATATGCGTTGACTTGGATTTTTTGCCAAACTATTTCCTTATATGAGCATTCCACATATTTCTTTAGAATCATTTCGGAGTAATTTAATTGTTGAGATATAAACAAAGTCAAAATTGTCTTCTGAGTTTTTACATGTGCTGTTGATAGAAAGTAAAATCTGAAAAACATATATTCTTTGAGTACACTTTTCCCTTAAAACGCCTTACATGTACTATTCTGCCATGAATAGGTTTTGTAAAAGGCAAAACCTTATTTCAGAACTATTATTAAAAAATGCGTCGGTTATCTGGTATTCGTAACTATTTCATGTAATAACTTTCTGTGAGGGAGCTTTTAGAGACATTAAAGACTTTAGACGTCTGGTTCTCATCACCACCATTGTGTTTCTCTACAACAGAGCATTTCATAACAAACCACTCTGAATGACTTTGTTTACATTTTAACAATTCAATTTTACAGAATTTTTGAAAAGTCAGTGGAATTCCTGTTTAACCTGGGGTTTAGTCCAAGGCTAGGCTTAACCTTTTTTTATGAGGCTAGATTAAATCTGAAATCCAGCTCAAAGTTCATACGGTAGCCTAAAGTGTATATGACAAAACAAACAGCTGCGGCGTTAATAATTTCTTTCTTTAACTTTAGTCGTTTTATAAAAGCTAAATGTGGCCTTATTTTTATTTGAGCATTTGTATGTCTTTGATTGTCAATCATGCAGTGTTTTTCATTCATTCATACCAACATTTTTATTTTCTAGAAATAAAAAAGGAATCTTTTAGTCATGCAGCCAAATATGTATTATTTATTTGCAAGTATGATAAGCTAAAGTCTAGCTGGAAGGAACATTTGTAGCACATGGACTGGAACTGTTCTCCCCCTCTCATTCAACAGGCCCATAACTGTTATTATTTTGAGCTGTTTTCATGACTGATGTAGCATTTTTCACCAGTGTAGCACTCGGAGAACGCTCATTGTGGAAAAAGTAGATGAAATTCATCATTCTTTTTGGAAGTTGTGACTTTATGGAATTCATAACAGTAATGCAGTGTATACCTTTAAAGCATAAACTGCTCTTTACATTTTGCTACATGCTATGGGGTGCCAAGAGTGACATGATTTACATTTTGATGCTAATTTTCCATATCTTTGAGGTACCTGGACCATTATTCATTTAGCAAAACATAACTGACTTTTGGTTCCATGTTTGTAAATGGTTAGGCATTGAAATGTAAATATGTGAAATAAGTTAAAAAAGTCAAATTTAATAAACATTTTCTACAATTTATCTCTGTTCCTTAAATGTTTGAATTATGAATGCTGAAACTGTTTGGTTTGTTTTGATGATACCTGTTGGTTTGAATTTAATCAAAACGTAAAAAAAAACAATGCACTGATGACCTATTTATATACATTCATATAAATATACTTTATTATTATTGTATTTATTCATTCCTTCATTACTGTATTGTCTAGAATTTTAACATTACTTACAAATATTTGGAATATTTCAGAATTGGCAAAAATACATAAACATATGGTATGTATATAAGTACATTTAAGTTTCTGACATATATCTACATACATACACACATATATACACACATTACATATACATACAAGCAAATGCAAAAGTTTTTTTTTTTTCTATGGAAAATTTCTGTTTATTTACTGAGTTTAACCAGGAAACATACAACATACAAATGTGTTATAACTTTTGCACAGGTCACATGTTTTGCACAGGTTTTTTTACATTATATGTTAAATTGTGCAAATCATGTTATTTGACCAGGGTGCCCAGACATTTGCATTTCACTATAGATGCACAACTACTGTTCCAAAGTTTGAAGTCACTCGTCATGTTAATTACTGTTATTATGCTTAATAATAGTAACATAAACAGTGCAGATTCAAATACTATAAGCTAGCCACCAGAAGATATAATAAGATGTTTTCTTCTACAGTGTCATTCAGGACACTTCAAAAATGTCTTCATTTTCCAGTTTCCTAGAAATTACTTGAAACCAGTGAAGAGAGCTATCATCAAAGGTTTTATATTAATGGCAGTGATTTCAGACATTTGAAGGGTGATTCAATTTATATATAGAACTGTGCAAAACGTCAACAGCCACCCCTCATTCATTTAATTTCCAGTCAAAACAACAGGTACAAGGTATTTATTTTTCAATCATAAAAAAAACAAAACATTTATTTAATAGAAAATAACAGATGCCTGAACAACAAACTTTTGTCTTTATTACAGCTTCCATTGTTTTTGAGAGACATTCAATCTCTCTGCAGGGACATTTCCCATGTTTCCTGTAATGACCTTTAAAATTCAGTCTTAGAAGGTTGCAGTTTCTGCTTCTCATGATCCAAGTAATCCCAAACACGTTCAGTGATGTTGAGGTCTGGATTCTGTCCAGTTTTAGTGTTCTAGCGCAGTTTCTTCCTTTTTGTCGATCACCAGCTACTCATACTTTCAGACTCATAGTGTTGAATTGTCTTCTCACAGTGGAAGGATAGACAGTAACATCTGTGGATTTTTCAGATCTAAAACAAGAGTCTAACTTAATTTTCTCCTATGTCTTAAAGATGAAAGCTTTAAGTGATGTTTATCTGATGCTGGCTCTTTTGGTGGTCTACTGGGTCTTGCAAGGTTGTTAGAAGTTCCATTTCCATCTGTATCCAGTTTTGGAAACTCCTGTTCCCTTTGACTTCAACCTCCCTTGTGCAAGTGAACTGTCTTGTATCTTATAGTCTCAGAAATATTTAATAGCTTTTACTTAATGGCCTTTTTGAGTGTAAGTGAAATAAATGAAGGGTGGTCTCTGACTGCAGAGTACTGTATTGAAAATAAGTGTTGGTGTATGATTAAATTATGTATTACTTTTGAGGACAGGGAGTATTCTAGACCCGCTAAAGTCAGATGTCATTTTTGTAAATGTTCTCCAAGCATGTACGTTCCAGACTATTAAATAACAGAACAGTTGTTTCTTTTTCATTCACTTTAAAATATTTTAAAGTTTCTCAATGTCGAGAATAGCTACAGGGTTTTTATGACTTTAAAAGATCTTTTGCATCAAAATGTGTGTGTGTGTGTGTGTGCATGTGCGAGTGCTTCCACGAGTGGGGAGAGTGAGAGTTTGGCATACACAGTTTTTAGCAGGTTGGATGGATGGATGCCCTCCAAATTTCCCAGAGCATGCTGGGAAGATGTTAGCCTCCATTCAGAAAGTGCTGCACTGCTCTGATTCATTCATGAAACGCCGTGCCAGTGCTATGATCCATTGATAAAAAGTTCTGCCAACATTCAAGTCCAAATGGCTGAACTCAGTATGGCAGTCTGGCAAGAGAAAAGTGTCAAAATCACTAGCAGATCGCTGTCCCTCTCCCGCCCTCTCTCTGTTTTTCACAACACAAACAGACTCAGACTGCGAGATAAATTGGGTTCTGTTGTATATATTAGAAAGATTAAGGTGAGGTGCAGATGACTAAGGCTTTGAACTTGCACCACAAGTTTCAACTGCAAACAACTGACGTTGGCCATTACCATGAACCTGGATGGGGGCAGTCGTGGGCTGGAGGTTAGGGAACCAGCCCTGTGACCGGAAGGTCGCTGGTTCGATACCCTCGACTGACAGTCTGCGACTGAAGTGCCCTTGAGCAAGGCACCTAACCCCCAATTGTTCCCCGGGCGCCGTGGATAGGGCTGCCCACTGCTCCAGGCAAGTGTACTCACTGCCCCCTATTGTGTGTTCACTAGTGTGCATGTATGTGGGTGTGTCACTGCATGGATGGGTTAAATGCAGAGGTCTAATTTCACAGTGTGCAAACACATTGACAAATGGTTCAATTCAATTCAAGAGCACATCGCAATTCCTCCCCACTTTCACATGACCCCATTTACACCTGGTGAACATCAGGAGTATATCTGGATAAAGCCAAGCTAAATAAAAATGCAAGTGTGAATGCACCTAAGATGCTTTTAGAACAGATACAAATATGATTGCTCAAACCACTTCAGGAGGTGGTCTGAGACACATTTGAGTCATGTCATAACATTGTAAACCACCCCAACCCCCAGGACCACCAAAACCCCTCTGGAAGACTGAAGGAAACCAAATACTTAATAGCAATATGGACAGACACTGTTGTTCAAAACAGACTGCAGATGACTTAAAGGAACGTGCAATATTCCTGGTTGAACTGATAAAGAACTGGTAGCTGGTTGACACATAAAGAAAGGATTTGCATATTCCATCCACACAGCAAATGGATTTCAGTCCCACTGACCGAAGACACATTTGACTACCATGCGTAAATGCATGTGGCTGAGGGGTGTCACTAAAGGTTTATAGATAGAGGGGCTAAGACTGTAATAGGGGGATCTGGGGGCACTGTCCCCCCAGAAGATTTTTTTTTATGGCCCCGACATATCTGTTCATCATGACTTTTAAAGTAGCAACAGCCAGAAAAAAAACAGCTATTTGGTTAAAGTTGGCACACAGTTAATCTGTCAGTTAGTATAACTTTAATACTACACTATATTGCCAAAAGTATTCACTCACCCATCCAATTCATTGAACTGAGGTGTTCCAGTCACTTCCATGGACACAGGTGCATAAAACCAAGCACCTAGGCATGCACACTTCTACAAGCATTAGTGAAAGAATGGGTCGCTCTCAGGACCTCAGTGAATTCCAGCATGGTACTGTGATAGGATGACATCTGTGCAACAAGTCCAGTTGTGAAATTTCCTCACTACTAAATATTCCACAGTCAACTGTGAGTGGTATTATAACAAAGTGGAAGCGGGAGGCTACGTAAAATGACAGAGTGGGGTCAGCAGATGCACAGAGGTCACCAACTTTCTGCAGAATCAATCGCTACAGACCTCCAAACTTCATGTGGCCTTCAGATTAGCTCAAGAACAGCATAGAGAGCTTCATGGAATGGGTTTCCATGTCCAAACAGATGCATCCAAGCCCTACATCACCAAGCGCAATGCAAAGCATCGAATGCAGTGGTGTAAAGCGGCGCCACTGGACTCTAGAGCACTGGACATGTGTTCTATGGAGTAACGAATCACGCTTCTCCATCTCGCCAATGGATGAGTCTGGGTTTGCTGGTTTCCAGGAGAACGGTACTTGTTTGACTGCATTGTGCCAAGTGTAAATTTTGGTGGAGGGGGGATTATGGTGTGGAGTTTTTCAGGAGTTGGGCTCGGCCTCTTAGTTCCACTGGAAGGAACTCTTAATGCTTCAGCAGACCAAGAAATTTTGGACAATTTCATGCTCCCAACTTTGTGGGAACAGCTTGGGGACAGCACCTTCCTGTTCCAACATGACTGCACACCAGTGCACAAAGCAAGTCCATAAAGACATGGACGAGTGAGTTTGGTGTGGAAGAACTTGACTGGCCTGCACAGAGTCCTGACCTCAACCCGATAGAACACCTTTGGGATGATTAAGAGTTGAGACTGCGAGCCAGGCCTTCTCGTCCAACATCACTGTCTGACCTCACAAATGCTCTTCTGGAAGAACGGTCAAAAATTCCCATAAACACACTCCTAAACATTGTGGAAAGCCCTCCCAGAAGAGTTGACACTGTTATAGTTGCAATGGGTGGGCCAACATCATATTAAACCCTATGGATTTAGAATGGGATGTCACCCAAGTTCATATGCACGTGAAGGCAGATGAGTAAATAGTTTTGACAATATAGTGTATATCCATCCACTTATAACAGACACAGATGATGCAAAGGTACTGAAGTCAATCAATGCAATCTCCTTTCTCTAAGCTGAAATATATATATATATATACTCCTCAAATACTCAATAAGCTATATGTATGTTTAGTAAGCTAGGTGACAGACTTTCATGCTCATAGTAACAAATATTTTCTCAGATAAGTTCAATTAAATATAGTGTTAATTTGAACTGAAAGCTTAAACAACTGTCCCTCGCTTTCTTCTTGATCACTAACCTCCATCACATCTGCTCCTTCAGTCCTGTCAGTCTTCTTCAGCTTCTCTCTCTTTTCCTGTGTTTAGTAATACAGTTTTTCAGTTAGACTGATTTACAAGAACTCTAGGAAATAATGAGAGAGCAATCTTAAGTCTGGTAAAAATCCCCTCGTCTGACTGGCCTTCGACGGAGCTGCCGCCTCTGAATGTACATCTACAGCTTGAGGAATTGAGGGATATAAAATTGTTTTATGAGCAAACAATATATGACATTTTCACTGAGACAAACTAACTGTACACAACAATAAAGGACAAATACTGGTGTCACTGTTTCCGAATACCGCAGAGAAATATACAAGTAAAAAAATATAAAGAGCTGTCAATAACTTTTATTTCTATCTCTGTCGCTCTTCACACTCTTATTTCACTACGAACTGTTCGTCTAATTCGTAAGGCCAGCTACTGTGAACGTTAGCCTAACCGCTACTCGTTACCTCACGAAAACCTAAAGTTAGCTACCAAGCAAAAACCTGGCAGCTATACTCACCATCATTTACTACAACTCCATACTGTAGTTTGGTATCTTCATACTGTCTAATGTTTACTTCAACGAGCTTTTTTTGCCAAAATCCTGTCACAGCTTCAGCGGTTGCTGGAGACCCGCCCCCATGTCTGATATGATTGGCTTACAACCTACGAGGTCTGATATGATTGGACGAGCCGGGTTTCACCTTAGCAGGGGCTGCGCTGCATTAGAGCAGCAGCGCCTCCCCCAGGTCGCGCCCTGCTATGACATTATTGGGACGCCATGGTACGGTTGAATAATGAATTGGAATAAACTGTAAATAATTTTGGACTAATGTACTTTCACTTGGGAAAGGTGCTACACATACACACACACACCCCACACACACACACATATTTACACATAGACCCACTGCATGCTGAAATGTTTCTTATGTTTCTTCAGGTTAATGGAGAATGGGCTGTATATGTGACATTGTGACAGCAGAAGAACCCTTTTTGGACCCATACATCCTTTAACGATGGAAACTAAACACTGAGAAACACGTTTTATAAGACTTAAACATTCAGCTCACAGCATCGATCACATGAATCACGTGCACAGTGCTCGGCGCGCGGCTACGTGCTGCACGCTGTGTCCTCATTGGCCACGGGGCCTGACGTAAGTTTTAAATAAGGTGCCGTACCTGCTTTAACTCTTCTGACTGCGCAGCGCCGTCTCTGAGGAAGGAGGCTGTGTCGCGATGCTCATGCCGCCCGGTTAAGGAAAGTTAGCGGAAGGCTTCGCCGAGAGTAGTGTAAGGAAGCAGGAGAGCTGAGGTGGGAAGGTAAGCGAAGCAGTGTTTCTTTCACCAAACATTTTAACCACATGTTGAGCGAAGTGTTCTGTGTTGGCGCGTTTACTCTGCGTCTGCCTGTGTGCCATTTGACGCTGTCTAGCCTTGATGATTCTCTGTTAGAGACACACTGATGCGGTTAACTGTTGCTGGGTGGCTCCTTTTGTTGATCGGTTGCCTCATTATAGCGCCCTGTCAGTTTACCAGCCTGTAGTGTCAGTATCCCTGCCCTTTAAGATGAGCTTTAAGAGGCCAGTTTGTTTCCTTTTCATGTGTGTAGGTCTAGGATGGCATTTTAATTGACAGGTGAGCCTGTCTGGACTCCAAGCTGGGTGAAGGGTGTTGCTTTCTCACTGTGCTCAGGCCTGCACTGTGTTTTAGGATGGTTGCTTTGGCCCTTTCCAGTTAGCACAGTGGTCCTTCAGGCCTGGGACTTCATGCTCTTTTGCCTTTGTGCTTTCCCTAAATCTATGTACCCTGGTTCGACTCCTGAAACTCAAAAGCCGTTTCAATCTTCAACAAGCTTGTCAGGACTAAATAAAAATGTGTGATGAACTCAAAGATGGACTGAGGGTATTGGGAGTCTGCAAGTGATGCATGATTTGCGGTCTTTTATATCTTTAAAATCTGTAAATGCTGAACATTTTTACTGGACATGTACAACTAGTCCTGCTTTCTCGCTTGTGCCATGTATTTTTCATGCAAAAGCTGAAGGGCCTACATCGTACGTGTATGTTTTTAGATCCGCTTACAGCATTAGTGTGGTTTTATGTACCACTTTCCAACCTCAGTGTTGTCCATCTTTCTCTTTCAGAAACTACAGATCTTCTGATTGGTTACTTTTGACTGTTACGGTCTTCGTTGAAGCTTTAGGGTGACCCTGCTTTTGCATTTGCTGTTCCAAAGCTGTGAAACCGCTTCCCTCTCAATATTACAGATGCCTCGATTGCTACCCTTTTCAATTCAAGACGTAAAACTGACCTTTTTACCCCTGCCTTTTGAAATTGTACTAATATTGCGGTGTTTTATTTGATCTTTTACATTATATCAGTGTTTTTATTTGTGGTTAGCCATTTGTTTTCCCTATTGCTTTTCTATATGGTTTGTTCAACTATTATTGTTTTAAATGTGCTCTATGAGTGACAATGCACAAGATTACATGAGTGTTTAATTTGGTGGAAGAGTTCCTCAGGTAAAACGTAAGTTTCATGGAAAGTAGTTTTTCACCAGGAGGCACCTCGAAATTGGATGAATAGATTAGCTACATACATTTTTTTCAATGCAGCACGAATTGGCTGACTTCAACACACTTCATCATGGTGGAGGATTGAGATTAAAATGGGCAAAAAATTATAAACGATAATGATAAAGTAAGTTTTAACCATGTACAGTTAACCCATTTCATATTTGCTCAAAACCTTGGTAAAATGGGCCAAAACCGAGATGCCAGCTAGGGAATAAGTTGCAACACCCGTTACAGTTTGTGTTGTGACTGTGACTTTCCATAATCAAGGCGCAAGCTGAAACACAGGCTTTTATTTAAAAAAAAAAAAAGCTTGCGTTTAGTGAAAAGTGCCATGATTTTACACTTCTTTTTCCCCGGACCTCAGAGCACCTTCAATACTATTTCCCTACCAGCAGCTCTCGGTTTAATTTTATTGACCTATTATTGGTATGAAATACAGGGGGTCCTGAGGGGCTCCTGTCTCAATCAACGTACTGGGAGGTCCTGGAAAATACTTATTATATCCTTATGCTCTCCATTAGGGAATAGATGCTAAGATACAGATTTGGGATAAGCTCATTGTGTAATTGCTTCATGCGCAACATCTGGCTTTAGTTCTTTAAATAAAATCGACATGGAGCTCTCGTCTGTCTCAGAGTATTGCTGTAGTAAGTTCACCCTTAATCTGGCAGCTGCAACTATGCCAGTGATAAAGTAAAAACTTGACCCTATGATGTCATATTAATGTTATAAATTGTTAATCTGAGACTTTGTCAGATTTCCAGGAGTTTGGTGGAAGCAGTGAATTGTCATTTCTCAAACCAAAGACAAAACACGAGTGTAGGGTTGCAGTGCATGTGTGGAAGAGCATATTACCAAGCTAGAAGAAGAATTGTTAAACCAAACATTTTGCAGCCATTGACGATAGCATTAGTGCTGCTAAACCGAGTGAGTTAGCAGTCAGCCAACACAGGGATATGCAGCAAATATGGGACCCTCAGAAAACCAGGTGGTATTTTGCATGCTGACTGTTTCACGACCACCATGTTCTGTTCATCTCTCATATAAACCACATGAGCGTTTACACCTCACGCCTACTAGCATTGTTAACTTTGAAAGAGTGAGCAGAATGTTGTGAACCTTCAGGAGTGCTTATATACATCAGATTCTTATTTCACAAAGATGAAGAACTAATCTTTCCATGTTTTTTTTTTTTTTGAGTCTTAAGTCTCAATAAGCATGTTTAACAGCATATTTTGCAATTTACCATTCATGTCCCATAAACCGATCCACTAAAGCTGAGCACATTAGCAAAGCACGCTTAAAACTATGTACTGTATGTGATCCCACAAAGCTCTTTTGTGCAGTTGTTCTCCTATATACGAACATGTTGTTTAGCTCTGCTGGGATTCAAGGAGGCCTGTGACTGAGGCCTATATGTTGGAGCCTGGGTCCTGTTAGTACAGGCCATAAGCAGAGTGCAATGTCCATCTTCCTAATGCTTAGTAGCTTATCCTGGATGTCTGAACCATGGCTTTGACCTGGTGGTTTCTATGGCAGTATAAGAAAATGACTGGTAGCTCCAAACAGCAGCATTTCAGAGATCTTTCATGTTTGCTGCGTTTGGATTTAATCAAAGGTTTTAAGAACAGACAGCATGCCATGTCTCTTGCTCTGTTTTTTCCCTCTCTTGACATACAGAAGTCTTTAGTCTTTCTTCAGTGTACTCTTCTCTTAATCTTTCCCATTTGAATCCATGCTGCAGAAGTATTTGGCACTTCGGACGTTTGTGATTCTTGGAGTTTCCGTGCTTATTAGTGTTCCAGTTGTTGGTCAGATGAGATGATGTGATCTTGAATAGGTATGCTGATCACTGTTGAAATATGATGCATTGTTATGGGAATATTGGGATAGTGCCGATAGCCGATATTTTTTATCTACAATAAGTTTAGCCCAAAACTAATACCCATGCCAAAATTAGATTTTTAGGGAGTAGGTTTCATCTGGCTGGAAATGACAAGTGGCAGGGCGATAAGACATTGAGCTATAGGTAGAAAATGAAAAAAACTAACTTTCTGTTGTTCTGCCTGGGCCTGGGTTTGATTCCTTGGCTAGGCAGCCAGGGTCCTTTCACGGTCCTTTGTGGAGTTTACATGTTCTCCCTGTGTCTGCATGGGTTTCCTCCATGTGCTGCAGTCCAAAGACATGCAGTCAGACCAATTGAAGATGCTAAATTACTCCTAGGTGAGTGTGTCTGAATGTGTGGGATAGGCTCCAGCACTCTCTATGACCCAGAAGGATAAGTGGCTTAGGAGACAGATGTTTGTTTTTTGCATTTCTACGAAAAATGCCCTGGCCAAAATTATTCATACCCTTAGTGCTCAGTAATCAATGGCAAAGCCTTTATTTGGCATCACAGCGAAATGGTACTTAGAAATGCTAACAAGCTTTTTGCATGTCTCCACTGGCATGTTCTATCCCTATTCTTCTATTTTTCCCAATGATCTCCAGGTCTTTGATATTGGAAAGCTTCCTTGCCATCACTCTGTTCTTTAGTTCCCTCTGCAGATTCTTGTTAGGATTTAGGTCTGAACTTTGCTAAATGGTTGTTTTCTGTTAACTATTTCTTGACCACATTGGCTGTATGTTTCTGAACATTGTGGTGTTGGAAGGTCCAGTGCTGCCCATGGCCAAGTTTTTCTGCAGACTACCTGATGTTTTCCTCCAGAAACATCGTTTCTCATGACCGTGTTTACTTTGACAAAGTTGCCTGACCCATTGGCTGAAAAACACCCCCAAAGCATTCAATTTGGACCACCATGCTTGACCTTGATTGTGTTCTTATGGTTGAATGAGTCTTTCTTTCACCAAACGAAAGCCACATCCCTGTGTCTAAATGACTCAATTTTTTTCTCATCTGACTGCGGAATTGAAGACCAAAAGCTTTCTTCTGTCCAGGTGAGCTTTTCTCTGCCTGTCTTGGAGAAGTGGCGTCGTCAGTGTCCATCGAGAATAGCCTTGCCCAGTGTATTGGATAGTCTGCTGTGAGATGTTGGTACCAGATTTGCTCAGATTAATCACAATGGCCTTGGTGGTGATCCATGGATTTTTCTTGGCCTTGGCCTTGCACTACCATTCTTGCCAGCTCAGGGGGTCAGTGTAGCTTCCTGCTGTGTCAACGCGTCAGGATATATTTTGTGTTTTTGTGACAAGTGGATGCTGACCAAGGAGGACTTCATTACTCAGACAAGCACAGAAAAGCTGCCCATCTGTGCAGAATGTAGATATTGTAAACTACTTATAATAATATAATAAAAAAAAAAAGGTCGCTCAGTTATTTATTGTAACTGAAATATACACATACACACATCGTCTTAGCCGCTTCTCCTTCTGGGTCATGGGGGTTGCTGGAGCCTATCTCAGTGGTCATTGGGCGGAAGGCAGGATACCCCCTGGACAGGTCCGCCAGTCCATCGCAGGGCAACTGAAATATAATTACCTGAATATTGTTACCTATAAACAAAGTAAATTTTAGTAAATATAAAGTAAATTTAAATCAAGACAGCTTATTTGGATAATTATGCAGGTAGTTTTTGTCTAAGTATACATGATCATCCTAGCTTAATACAGATACATAAACATTAATAAACTGTTGCAGTTGTTCAGAATGCACTGAAGAGCCAATTCCATGTTCTGATCACTTTTTATGGAGGTATCTGCTGAAGCTGATACATAAATGTTTATAAAATGTAGAAACTGGGATGAAATCTGCTTAGATTAGCGTTAGAGAGATAGAACAGAACTTTTATGTGTAGAGGGCTATAAATGCAGTAAAGTGTTTAAAATGCAGACAAGTCCAAAACACTTGGAGTACAGTTAGCAAGTCATCAATTGTCAACAGTCAAATATAAACATCTGTCTGATGTCAGGGTGTGTGTATGTTCATGTAAGCACTTATCAGTATCAAAATATACTTATCGGTATATCTTTTATCCTTTGGGTTAGCAATTTAAAGCGCTGGGAAATATTAAAGTTTTTGTTGGATTGTTTTCCTCTCCTCTATGTCGTGTGAATGATCAGTGGTTCTCTCACTTCTACAGGTGTTATGTTAGCTTAGATAAGAGATAAGATAGGGCTTTATTGTCATTCACATCACATGTGGTACATGAGGTGGAATGAAACCTACTCACGGTCCAGTTAACTCCCAAAGTGACAAACAATAAATAGAAGGTGCATAAAGGGGAGGACAGATAACAGCAGCATGGACCACAGCAGTATGAGTATGAAGTAGAAGGTGTACATCTTAATACGGGTAATGTTTAAAGTCACATGTGTAGGCATGATATAGTGGAGGCATTGATTCAGTACAGCAGCAATAAATACATTTACATTTACAGAAGTAAACTAGACATGAAGTGCCATTGCAGTGATAGTTCAGTTGGAATTTGAGTCTTACAGCTTCAGGGAAGAAGTCTGGTAGTCTTGCTCTTAATGCTCCGCAACCTCCTACCTGAGGAGCGGAACAAAAAGTATGTGTGCTGGATGGGTGGGGTCCTTCATGATGCCAGTTGCCCTTTTCCTGCATCTAGAGGTGTAAATGTCCATGGTGGTGGGAAGGCTGACTCCAACAGTCCTCTGTGCAGCCCTCACCACCCTCTGCAAAGCTTTCCTCTCTGCCACAGAGCAGCTTCCGTGCCCATGGTGATGCTGGAGCACAGAACGCTCTCCACCACACATCTGTAGATTGAGGTGAGGACTGAGCTCCTGAGTCCAGCACACCTCAGCCTTCTGAGGAAGTAAAGGCGCTGATGTGCCTTCCTGATCAGGCTGGAAGTGTTATTACTCCAGCAAAGATTGTTGCTTAGGTGTACGCCCAAATACGTATAACTGGAGACCACTTCCACTGCAGATCCTCCGATGTGTAGGGGGAGAGGAGGCATGGTGTTGATCCTTCTGAAATTCACAATCATCTCCTTTGTCTTCTTCACATTGATGCAGAGATTCTCACTACACCAACTCTCCAGGTGTTCCACCTCCTGCCTATAACCAGACTCATCACTATTTGTGATGCATCCAACCACTGCCGTGTCATCCGCAAACTTTACAATATGACAGCCTGGATGGACGGCTGAACAGTCATATGTGAGCAGTGTAAACAGGAGGGGGCTCAGCACACAGCCCTGAGGGGAACCAGTGCTGACGATGATGGTGGAGGAGGAGATGTTGTGGATCCTCACAGACTGCGGCCTGTTAGTCAGGAAGTCCAGGACCCAATTACAGAGAGAGGTGCTCAGTCCAAGTGTGTGGAGTTTGTAAGCCAGGGTCTGGGGAATCATTGTGTTAAAGGTAGATGTGAAATCCACAAAGAGCATACGGACGTAGGAATCCTTATTCTCCAGGTGGGTGAGGGCAGTGTGGACCAGAGGAGATGGCATCCCTAAAGGACCCTAAAGCAGAGGAAAGTGTTTTGAAGATTATAAAATTGCATGTTATAGGGACATCAGGATCATCCCAAACAATGCTAAAACAGCCTGGGACCCCATAGGACACTGATGTGTACAAAATATGTACAGGACATTGTAAACATATTATTGTGTTAATTTTGTGTACTGACTTGTCACCATTAAATTAGGAAAAGTTATTAAATATGAAACAAGAAATTCTCATTTATTTAGAGACGTTGAATATTTAATGGTGTCACATTTATTTTCCTATTATCTTTGGAGTCAAATTAGCCCATAGCAAAGGTCCGATTTAATCCAGACTGTAGCATTCTTTTGGTTCTATAAATGGTGTTTATGCAGTGTTCGAGTAGAGCAGGGGTGACCAGTCCTTGTCCTAGAGATCTACCACCCTGGAGAGTTTGTCCACCATACCTGGCTCTAATTCAGATGCCTCTGAAGGCCTTTGTTACCTGAATCAGGTGTTTTGATTAGGTTTGGACACTTTGCAGGGGGGTAGATCTTCAGGACCAGGATTGGATGTGCCTGGTGTAGAGTCTGACTTTGGAGAGTTGGCACCCATCTTTTTTTTTTTTTTTTTTTTTTTTTGGGTAAGTATTTAAAAATAAACAAACAAAACTGGTGTCAGTGTTGGTGCTGAGTTTTTAAATGATATCCAGCTGTACTGTCAGTCTTCCATTCAAAGCCTTACAGAAAATCTTTTCTGCATCACAAATGTAAAGAGCAGTACCTGCATCAACAGTACTGAAGACGTTTCAAGTTCTACTCTCGTCCAGCCAAATGCTTTCTTTATCAGAGCAAACTTGAGCCAAGAACTTTAATCACAGAATAAAGATGATTGAGTCGTGTTTTCAATTGCGTTGTCTTTGTATGGCTGTTGTATGGCTGTTGTATGGCTGTTGTATGGCTGTTGTATGGCTGTTGTATGGCTGTTGTATGGCTGTTGTATGGCTGTTTTGTCCTAGTTCATGTCTTTGTTTCAGTGGTATTTCCAGTCTGGCCCACCAGAGGGCACCATGGAATTATTTCCTTTCTCTACAGGGTGGCAAAGTAGAGGGGCATTTCTTGTTATAAGAACTGCAAGTGGTCACTTGGGGGCCCCCCAAGCCATAGAGCACAGAGCATGTAAATATTTTATTAATTTCAAGCATCATATCTGAAGAGATACGTAAGTAAAAGTAAAAATGGCAAAGTATCAGCATTTCATTATTGTTTGTTGAAATGCTGATGCTTGTTCTGCTGTTAACAAGATATACCCAGCACTCTTGCTCTTTATCCATTTCATTTTACACTATGGTTGATTGGTGAAATGTGGAACTCATTTGACTAGTAAATAATTCAAATATTTTGTTGAGGTTTAACTTTTAAAGTACTTTAAAATGTAAGGATTAAGTTGGTCATTTGTAAATGGGCCTGTTACAATCCATTTCCTAATCCTAATAAAATGAACTGGTCAGTCTAAGGTGACCACAGTTGTATTTTCATAATCTCGTTTATATCTCATCTGAGTATTTATAACACATTTATTGCTTGTTTTGGGCAAATGCGTCTAAATACCATGAAGGCAGAAAATGCATTTATTCAGATGCATCACTGATTTTACGAAAAAGGTTTAAACTTCTGACTTGATGCTATAACACCTTTTAGATGGCAGTGGTCAGAGGTTTATTTGAGCTGGAGAGGAATCAGATGTCAGGTGGGAGCTATTAAGTATCAATAACTATGAAACAAAATGGCTGTTAAGCCAATTTGGCCACTTAAGGCATGTTCATACAGTGAAGAGACATTCATTTCAATTATTCAAATTGCCAATAATCAGCTCAAATTATGACTCTGATCTCTGACTTCAACAAATATTAGATAAAGTTTGATGATTAGATATTCAAAACAGAAAAGCAGTTAAAAATTCATTTAAAAAATGGTTTCAGCCTAAATTGACAGACCTAGATGGAAATGGAAATGAGTAAGCGGACTGAACTGTTATTGAAACTGAATATACAGATTTTACAAATCTAATGTTGTTTTAAGAGATTTGTTCACACTTGGGCCTCCCCAAAGCTAACATACTCTGCCCAGTGTGGACGGTCTGTTCCTGTTTCAGTGGACTGCTGTTCTTTTGGGGTTAGGTTTCATCTGTCATGTGACAGTGTCTGAATCTAGCACTGCTTTACTTTATGATCTGATTAATCTTTATTTTATGGTCTTCATGAGTTGGGGTGTGTGGGGGGGGGCGTGGGCGTGTTGGTTTGCATGACAGGTACACACACTTGGCTATAAACTAGTAGATATGTAAATATGTGGTATAGTGACAGTGCAGCATTAAGAATACCGTAACTTATCATAGGCTTTGGCATTTACACTTGTGATGTCAGCACATGTTTGTGAGCCTTACGAAACTGCCTCTGATGTGACGCGCTGCTCTTATGAAGCATCAGAAGCTATTTGACTGCTAATGGCGCCCCTTGTGGAGAGTTTGTGAAGTCACGAGTAGCTTGAGGTGCTTCTGTCTGAAAATGCTCAGGATTCCCTGAATGGCTTTTTCTGTTAGTGCCTGCAGTCAGGCTGCAAAAATTAATAAATATATTTAGTTTACAAATGAATACATGTATATGCTGCTTATGATACAGATTTGCTGTAACAGTAGTCATTACTGCTTCATACATTTTACCACACAGGCCCAATCCCTTTTTACCTCTTGCCCCTACCACTTAGCCCTTAGCCCTTTGTTTTGCATATTCATATCTAGGGATATGATAACCTAAGGGAGTCACGCTGCAAACGGAGTGTTATGACAAAAAAAGAAAGTCAAGATGGCTGCATGAGCGACCAAAGAAACCCACAAATGTTTTCTCCGTTACAAAAATTACAATAACTAGTAGCGTGTTAATGAAGCAAAGTTTGTTCTTTTTTTTTTTTTTTTTTTTTTTTTTTGGTCATTTTATTTGAGGTTTTAACCACTACGCCTTGTAACTCCGTTCCAAGGGGTTAGGGTAATGCTTGAAAGCAAGTGATAGGGGTAAAAAAAAAAGGATTGGGCCAAAGTATGGTCTTGCCCATCATAAATGTTTATCCTGAAGCAAAGCATACATGTGAGTAAGGATGTCTATGTTAGAGGGGTTAAAAAAAAAAGATTGCGGTGGTCTGGTCATGTGCCCACGCGTGTCACAAAATCTGTCACGTTCAACATGGCTGCTGCTCAGTTTGGCCAGAGTGGCTGACCGTTTCTCCAGGCTGCTGCTGGAACGCCTGAGGCCAAAGCCAGTTAACTAGCCAGTCAGCTGATATTTTGAGATATATTTATATATATAATGTGATATATATATATATATATATATATATATATATATATATATATATATATATATATATATATATATATGTGTGTGTGTGTGTGTGTGTGTGTGTGTGTGTGTGTGTGTGTGTGTGTGTGTGTGTGTGTATATATATATATATATATATATATATATATATATATATATATATATATATATATATATAATGTGTATATATATATATATGATTTCCTTTTGAGAAGAGGTCCTACAGAAAAACGTGTTAGTGAGATTACAGACAGGGAGAGGGAGAGACTGTCTCTCTCGCTCTGTCTGTCTGTCTGTCTGTCTGTCTGTCTGTCTGTCTGTCTGTCTGTCTGTCTGTCTGTCTGTCTCTCTCTGTCTCTGTCTCTGTCTCTGTCTCTGTCTCTGTCTCTGTCTCTCTCTCTCTCTCTCTCTCTCTCTCTCTGTGTCTCTCTCTCTCTCTCTGTGTCTCTCTCTCTCTCTCTGTGTCTCTCTCTCTCTCTCTGTGTCTCTCTCTCTCTCTCTGTGTCTCTCTCTCTCTCTCTCTCTCTCTCTCTCTCTCTCTCTCTCTCTCTGTGTCTCTCTCTCTCTCTGTGTCTCTCTCTCTCTCTCTGTGTCTCTCTCTCTCTCTCTCTGTGTCTCTCTCTCTCTCTCTCTCTGTGTCTCTCTCTCTCTCTCTCTCTCTCTCTCTCTCTCTCTCTCTCTCTCTCTGTCTCTGTCTCTGTCTCTCTCTCTCTCTCTCTCTCTCTCTCTCTCTCTCTCTCTCTCTCTCTCTCTCTCTCTCTCTCTCTCTCTGGCTATTTATGGCAGGTTCTCCTGTTGCTGTTCTCCTCTCTCAGGCCCATACATGGAGCATGCTGGATGAAGTTACCTCTCCCACGTGTGTGTTCATGTCTATGCCTCACAGTTGCCGGCGTGTCCCCCTCCCCTGCCCTCTCTCACTCTCTCTCCCTCTTGGTAGTAGTTTGCGGTGTCACCCCAGAGCTCCACGGTTAGCTGAGAGGGAAATTCAGAAAATTCCCACCTGTGGCTTTTCCGATACCGACAGGAACTCTTCTCCTCCACAGCAAGAATCCAAAGAGCTTCCTTGTGGAATAGTTCTGAAGACCCCTTCTGGAATATTTTCTTCCTTTCCAGACTTTTCTTCTGTCTATATAGTCTGTATCCCTTATTTTCTAATTTTTGTTTAGTTTACACTTTTTTCTCTTTCTGCCCATTTTCTCATCCCTCCCATCCTTTCCTTCTCTCCATCCCCTTCCTCAATCCTTCTCCCTCCCTTCCCCTTCCTTCCTTCCCCTCATCCAATAACTGGGATTTTTGACTCTGAGTTTTGCGTTTAGTTTCATGAATTCGGATATACCTCAATCGCACTTCTGTCACTTTGTGGGGGGTGTTTTTCAACCCTTCCCCTCCCTGGTGTAACAAGGAGTACTGAACTATAAAGGCTTCCACAGAAGCTTTCAGGCTAATAGAGCTTTTTGCTCATCATCTTGACATTCACCTGCCACACCTGCGTGTGGTGTGACTACCTTTTCTGGACAGAGCTTGTGACGCGGTAAGTTTTTCCACGCCCCATCTCTGATCTTGGCTGAAAAAAGGGGAATTCCACCAATTTTTCAAAATTTCTGCAGTTTGATTTACAGACATAGCCAGACATGATGCGTTGTAAAGACTGACAATGTGATGCTGATTTCTTTACATTGTTATTAATGGGAACCGGGGGTCATGATTGTACCCAATTCAAATTTAGCCTGAAACTGTCGCTGGACTTTCTGGACATCTGAGTTTTTATACATAATATTAATAAGGCTAAATTTATAGTGGTAAATCCAAGATGTTTTCTTTGGATATTATAGTGTAATAATGCTGTGCATGCAGGCCATGAATGCTTTCAAGAAATACATTCAAGGCCAAATCTTTCTCAAAACTATTTTAAAACAATGTATCAGGCATAGGACTAGATCTTTGTAACCACCTAGTATAACTTTTAGAGGCATTAAACTCTTCAGATGTCTGGTTATGGTCACTGCCACTGTGAAGAAACCTCGGTTTCTCTAGAACCGAGCATTTCACACCACTCTGACTGCATTTTTAATGATTCACTTATGCAGAAATTTTGAGATCTTGAAAGCCTTACATTGATCTAACGTTTGTTGAACTGACAAGAAAAGTAACCTGTTGGAGTACATAGCCACCCTGCATCTCAGAACGTCTACCACAACTTGGATGGATGTCATTTCTTATACTGGACTTTGGTCCTGCTTTCACACCGCTTTGCTGTCATCCAAATCTGTTTGCTTCATGTGATGGATTACTGCTGGGCAGTGGGACTGCATTTAGAAAGTGAGCTGTAATGCTCATCAGATTTGCCTTTTCTTTGCTTGGTTGGAAACATGTGTATAGACAGGCCTTCAGTATGTGAGCATTAGTTGGAATGTCTAGGGATGTGGGTGTGTGTATACAACCCCAATTCCAGTGAAGTTGTGACGTTGTGTAAAACATAAATAAAAACAGAATACGATGATTTGCAAATCCTTTTCAACCTATATTCAATTGAATACACTACAAAGACAAGATATTTAATGTTCAAACGGATACACTTAATAGTTTATTAGAGAGTTGAGGAACGCTCAAAAAACACCTGTTTGGAACATTCCACAGGTGAACAGGTTAATTGGAAACAGGTGAGTGTCATGATTGGGTATAAAGGGAGCATCCCTGAAAGGCTCAGTCGTTCACAAGCAAGAATGGGGTGAGGTTCACCACTTTGTGAACAACATTGTTGAGAACGTTTCTCAACATGCAACTGCAAGGAATTTAGGGATTTCATCGTCTACAGTCCGTAATATCATGAAAAGATTCAGAGAATCTGGAGAAATCTCTGAAAGTAAGCGGCAAGGCAGAAAACCAACTTTGAATGCCCGTGACCTTCGATCCCTCAGGCGGCACTGCATTAAAAACCGACATATATACCAACGGATATTACCACATGGGCTCAAGAACACTTCAGAAAACCACTGTCAGTGAACACAGTTCGTCGCTCCATCTACAAGTGCAAGTTAAAACTCTGCCATGCAAAGCTAAGCCATATATCAACAACACCCAGAAACGCCGTCAGTTTCTCTGGGCCCGAGCTCATCTGAGATGGACTGACGCAAATTGGAAAAGTGTCCTGTGGTCTGACGAGACCACATTTCAAATTGTTTTTGGAAATTATGGACGTCGTGTCCTCCAGGCCAAAGAAAAGGACTGTCTGGATTGTTATCAGCGCAAAGCTCAAAAGCCAGCATCTCTGATGGTATGGGGGTGTGTTAGTGCCCATGGAATGGGTAACTTGCACATCTGTGAAGGCACCATTAATACTGAAAGGTACATACAGGTTTTGGAGCAACATATGCTGCCATCCAAGCAACGTCTTTTTCAGGGACGTCTCTGCTTATTTCAGCAAGACAATGCCAAGCCACATTCTGCACATGTTACAACAGCGTGGCTTCGTAGTAAAAGAGTACGGGTACTAGACTGGTCTACCTGCAGTCCAGACCTGTCTCCCATTGAAAATGTGTGGCGCATTATGAAGCACAAAATACGACAATGGAGACGCCGGTCTGTTGAGCAACTGAAGTTGTACATCAAGCAAGAATGGGAAAGAATTCCACCTACAAAGCTTCAACAATTAGTGTCCTCAGTTCTCAAACGCTTATTGAGTGTTGTTAAAAGGAAAGATGATGTAACACAGTGGTAAACACGCCCCTGTCCCAACTTCTTTGGAATGTGTTGCAGGCATCAAATTCAAAATGAGTGAATATTTGCAAAAAACAGTATCCGTTTGAACAATAAATATCTTGTCTTTGTAGGGTATTCAATTGAATATAGGTTGAAAAGGATTTGCAAATCGTTGTATTCTGTTTTTATTTGTTTTACACAACGTCCCAACTTCATTGGAATTGGGGTTATGTATCTATGTATCTATGTATCTATGTATCTATGTATGTATGTATGTATGTATGTGTATATATATATATATATAAATGTGTGCGTACATACATACATACGTGTGTGTGTGTGTGTGTGTGTGTGTGTGTGTGTGTGTGTGTGTGTGTGTATATGTGTGTGTGTGTGTGTGTATATAATATGAATTGAATAAGTATGAATGATTGCTGTTTTGATATGTAGGGAAAACGTGCAGCTGACACTCAGACATTGAATGTTGTGTAGGTGTAAACAGGTAAGATTTAAACTGCAGTGGATATCAAGCCTGCACAGTATGTTTATTATTACAATGTTGACCTTTTGATATGTATATAGCAGTAGCCTACAGAGTACAAAAGCAGCTCTAATTATTCACAATGTTTTTTTTTTTTGTTTTTTTTGTAGTGGTGTCTTGATTCAGTGCTTTTTTCGATACAGAAAGAGTGTTTGAAAATATGCCATATATTAAGGTTTCTTTTTTCAGGTTATTAGAGAATTCAACATTATAAAAGTATCTTGAAGCAGAAGCTGTGTTTGTGTCCCAATCTAAAAGGATGATGCGTTGGTACAATATGTGAAAATATGATGCAATATATTATTCTTAATCTACGGGCAGGCTGAATTTGCTGATGTCAATGTGCACATTTGACACTCTATCTGCTACACTCTTGTTTATGTGCCTGTTTCTGTTTTAGTTTTGCTCATAAACATAAAGGTTAGAACTTGCTGTTCCTCCTGAGCGTCTGATCTTTTCTAGAATCAGCTGCCACAGGCAGCAGTGTAACTGGAGTGAGCTGGCGAATGTCTCCGCTCTGCATGTATGTGTTCTTGGCAACCTATGCCTGTTTACATTTGAGATGCAGAAGATTGGCAGACCAATAAATTGTCATAAGATAGACTTGCTGCTCAGACTTTCACCTACAAAACCTAATATTCTGAAACTAAATGTTAGATGGGGTGAGCGATATGGCAAAAAATGTATCGTTGTGAAGTCAAGAAGTTTCATGATACCCAATATGCATGAAGAGATTTAGTTTTTCTGGAGGGGGTACATTTGTTCAGACAAGAGGACCAGTTGTGCCACAATTAAAAATAAATAAATAAAATAAATAATAATAAAAAAGGCAATGCAATGTATTCAGCGTTCCACATACAACGGATTAGTTATGCTGTCTTGCAGTGAAACATGTAGTTCAGTGTTCTTTAAGTATTAACAAAATCAACAATATGCTCAGTCACTTTCCAACCTCTCTTCATCTGGGCTTTTTTTTGTTACTGTGCCTTTAAAATGTATTTATAAGCTACTTCTGTTTTGATTGGCTGTCCTGTGTTGTCTTATTTAAATAAAGGCAATCCAGGTTGAAACACTCCTTAGTTCAGCATGAATAGGTGAAGCTAAGCTGTTGTAGGATGAGTAGGTAGATATATGTACGTGATTCTTGTAACATCACAAAAATAATGAATTCATAATCTATTTCACAACTTGCCTTCCAGAAATGTCCATACTGGATGGGGAGTGAACCGTACATCTTGTTTAAGTTGGAAAAGTTGGCATTTCATGAAATGGGCCCTTAAATAATTAAGATGAGATGCGTTTGTTGTCATTGCATCCTGTTTGCATCCTGTTCATTTATTATCTTGCATCCTGAATTCTCAGTGCACTCTAGCCATTGCATGGATTTGTCAGCGGCCCTCCTGATTTAATCTACTGAAGGACTGATTAGATAAACTAGGCATTGGTTGATAACTAAACATTGAACTTCATTGAGGAGGGCTTTGAGAATGGTTAAGCTTACAAGCACACAATCACAATGTTGTTGTTTATTTGTATTTATTACAGTGTTGGTGTTTTTTGAGCACATAAATGTTTACTGTAAAGAAAAATGGCTTTACGTATAATTTTCTCACATGGCCTAAGATTGTTGCACAGTGCTGCATGTTAACTAACTTAATCTGCTAATGATATGGTGCTAATACTCTGCATCGTGACTCGAATCTCCATGCCAAATCACATAGCAAATACTGTAAGGTCCTGAAGATCAGTCCAGCAGACGTCTCTTGAATTTGAGACAAGACTGAACTCACTAACCTCTCTAGACCTGCAGCTGACCTCTGACTTGTGGCTTTAACCGATAACTGGTAGGCTATAAATGTTCAGCAGAGGTTTGAGTATCTGTCTTTTTATAAGTAGAAATAAACTCGCTTCAGTTCAGGTATTGTTTAAATCTAATAATCTCTTCAAAGGGTGTGAATTTAAAGTATTTGTGCTTTCAAAAGAACATAGCAGTCTGATGTGTCCTGTGTCCAGCAGGCCTAGTAAGTGAAGTTGAGATGAGCTTCAAATCATATTGGCATATTGACCTTTTAGAACCAAGTCTTGCCAAGCAGTCTGGTCTAGTAGCTAGTTGTGAACTGTGTGACTTCAGAGTGGAGGGAAATGATTCTTTATAAAATTAAATCTGCTTGTTGTTTTGTTGTTATCTGATGGCACTGAAGACCCCTCTCAAAGGGTTTGGATGGCTCGTGGCCAGGCTAAGCTATTGCAGCTGTTACCTGCCTGCTGGCAAAATAAACAGTCCTATAATACTGTCTGTGGTCAGTCTCACTGAGTTCAGTCTCGTCCTTGTATTGCCCATTCCAACGCAAACTTCAGTACTTAAAAAGGGCCTATGTCCTTTATTTTTCTTTACCCTGATGACCACTTAATCACATTTGTTTGTTTTTGCATAGAAAACAGCCATAGCTGACTTTTACATGAGCATGTTCTGAACTCTCTTTATCCTTTAGAATTATACAGGGTGATTTTGTTACTGTTGCTTTTACTGATATGTTAATGACCCTGTAAATGACCCCTGTTCTGTGCCATATTTAAGTCAGTCCAAACTGAATCTCTGAGTGGGGCTAAACTGATGTAGGCTGTGTTGGTGGATATATGGTGCATCACAAAAATGTTTCTATATATGGACAGAATGGACTGGGAGTGAATACTGTTTTGAAACTTGAACAATATTTACATACTGCATACAAGCTATTTTATTTTTAAAAAGTATAAAATTTCACTTTATATTTACCCTTTAAAGAAACAGTCAGAATATTTTTTGTATTTTGTTTTAGGCCAAGGTTTACTGTGTGTTCAAAAGTTTGTAGACACCTACTCACCCAACATGTCTTCAGAAATCAAAGTACCAAAGTAGTAACCTCCTCTACTCCTCTGGGAAGGCTTTACACTAGATGTTAGAACATTGCCGTGAGGATTTGATCATGTTCGGCCAGAAGAGCATTAGGTTAGAACAAGAGGTCAGGTCCTGATGTTGGATGACTAGTTCTGGACACTCTAACTCATTCCAAAGGTATTTCATGGAGCTCAATCACTCCAGGGAACATGGTTCCACTGCTCCACAGACCAATGCTGGGGGCTGGGTGGTGCTTGGCATTGGGCATGGTGACCTTAGGGTCATGTGTGGCTGCATACTGTTCCTCCTAAAAACAGCCATATTAAACAAGCTCCTGCATCCATTGTTCAGTGCTGTTATTGCACAAATACAAAACATTAAAACTGTTGTATGCTGATTGTTCTGTATAGCTGCTTTGTGACAACACCTGTTGTAAAAAGTGTTGTATAAATAAACTTTACTTGCTTGCTTGTATAATAACTGAAAGATATGTGAGCTTATTGACTCCTTAAGAAGAGGATAATTGGAGTCAGGTGCTCCAATCTGCTCATGCTCACTTGCCCTACACGTTAAAAGGTTGGTTACCTTTCCATTAAAAAAGATTGGATTTAGTATCTGTACCATCTAGGGTCATAGCATCACTTTAAGAACCACTGATTTAAGGTGTATATTTTGAATTTGCCAGTGTGGAATTTCAGGGCTGTTAACCCTAACTGATAACGCGTTGTTGTGACCAATACCATTTATGTTCCTTTTTGATATTTTGAAAGTTCACCCTGTGTTGCATATACAAGTACATTGAGTAAGGCAGTTTAGGATGCTGGAAAATGCTAGGTGCTAATGCTAGCTGTCTCATTCCTGAAGTGAAAATGGAAAAAGCTGAAGCTGTTAACCTGTAATGTAGTAGTAGTATTATTATTATTATTATTATTATTATTATTATTATTATTATTATTATTATTATTATTATTATTACTTTAACTATAACTATCATTATTACTAGTGTTATTGTTATTTGGCTGGACTTTTCTGCCTTATTTGTGGGGCTCGACTAGTAGCACGCTACTGGTTACTAATGGAGATGGTATATTTAAAAAAGCTTGTGCGATTCTGAATTTTCCCTGCTGATAATTCCAGTTCAGATTTAAAAACCCAGCATGTGATCCACCTTTTCTGCCATTGGTCTGTTTTTATTCATGACTAGAGTAAATTCAGTCTACTGAACAAACCTACAGCTTTTTTGACCTGTAAAGGTTTTATTTCCTTCCATTAATAGCAATGCCTATTTTCTGTCATCGCTGGACTGAGTTTTTAACTGACCAATTAGATTACAGACATTGTTTTGAGCATATACCATGGCTGAGAGTTGTTGGAAACAATTCTGTTGACCTCTGCTGTAAGCATGGAAAAACTGCTGACATTTTCCCTCTGCAGTGTCACAGCATGACCGTGTCAGTGGGTTAGCAAGCAAAAGTCCAAGTTATAGATTGTAATTACCTGCCGTATTGCAGTATCAGATGGATGATTATTAAATGCCATTTCTCTGAAAACTAAATTGATCACGTCTCTTATATCCCTAGTATATCTTTTAAAGCTACTCAGTCCTTTTTTTAAAGCATCTCAGTACATGTAGGGATCATGAATGAAGTGCCCACTTGAGTATAATTGCTGGACTCTAAAGCTGTGAACCCTGATACACAAGAGAGCCACAGGACTGGGCACTGAGCTATCAGGCCTGTTCTCTAGCCTAACAGGGTCTTAACATTTGCAGTCCTGAGTGTGCGCTTGTGAGAACAGCGCTACTACACTGGTTTATCTCGCACTGTCGTCTAAAGTCTGGTGGCAAGTTAAACAAACTGAGCTGGGCCTGTGTGCATGTGCTTTCTGTGCCCTAATAAAGGCAGAGTACTGGGAGCAGAGAGAGAAGGGGAACTTTCCCAGTCAGAACTCTTCTTCTCTGCTCTAGCTCTAGGAATTTAAACAGCATTCAGTAGTTGCTGAAGTGCGTTTAGGAATTCCGTCAGTGAGCTGATGGGAAAGTGGTTTCTAAACCCTGATGTGGGGAATTACTGGGATACTCACTTTGGCATTTCCACTATTCTAGCACCCTTTTTCATGTCATCATTTGCAAAGGCTTTCAGAAGTTACATCTCAAGCTACTGGTGTTCTTGGGCAGTTGAATTCTTTAAAGAGAACTTCCACAATTTATTGAGAATTCCTTCTTAATTAAATGGCTGAGATGTAAACAAAGCTATTCAGTGGTCTGGTGTGAAATGCTCCGTTCTAGAGAAACTTGCCAAGTCAGAATTATCCAGTGGTGGTGATAGGAACCAGACATCTGAAGAGTTTAATGCCTCTTAAAAGCTCCCCCTTGTTTTATATTTGGCCTTAATATTTGGCCTAAAACATATTTTGTTTAAAAAAAAAAAAAAAAACAATTCATGGTGATGTACATGCAGGGTGTTCTAAGGCAAAATAGTCTCCAAATAAACCATTTTTCATGTCACACTGTTTACCATCGTCATACAATAATGAAAAAAAAGATGTAAATAAAAAGTGTCTTGGTTCATTGGTGGTTTTCTATAGTACATTTTATTGATACTTTTGCATTGTAGCCATCATTGTTCCTGGTTCCCATCACCACAACTGAGAAGAAATTGGAGTTTGCAATGAACCACAATGAAACACTGTTCCTTAACTGACAGAACAAATATCTTTAATTTTGACTTATTTTTTAATATCAAGTCACAATGCACATCTGTAAGCAGGTGTTGATCCACAGGTCTGAAATTTTGGCCTTCAATCATTTTTCATTAGGTAAAAAGCATTGTGACCAATCTCTGTGATCTTCAGTGTTTGAGTTGTCAGCGCACCTTTCAGCAGCACGATCTGATCTTAGCATGGTCTGACTTTGCTGACATCATCCTGGGTTAACTGGGTCTGTTGTGGGTTGTCATCGTGGGTGGGTGTGTAATCCCTGAGTGATGACATCCTGAACACACAGTAGGAACTAAAGCAGATAAGTTTAAAGTCTTTAAGGACACTGGCATTCTTACCTAAAACTAGCATTTAAAATATTTATCATGTCGTATTTTGAAGTTCAGCATTGGTGTATTTATTTATTTTTTACCCCATGTTTTCCTTCATCATTGTTCTCTCACCACAGTGCCCAGCATACATAACACAAATGCATCACACAGCCATTGGCAATCCAATCTGCAGTGGCTAGTCCTGGTGTAGCCACCTAGGCTAATAGACACATTCAAGTAGCCTGCCTTCAGTTATCAACCCCGAAGTCCTTGTTGCTTTTCCAAGTTCCTCCCACCTTGAAAATGCTTCATCTGAAGGTGGTTTTCTTAGTCTTAAAACAGATCTCAGTATATTACTGTGGCATAGTTGCAGGATCCATGTAGCCATTTTCCCAACAGATATATAACAGTTCATTATAAAG
Organism: Pygocentrus nattereri; assembly: GCF_015220715.1. Lineage (NCBI taxonomy): Eukaryota > Metazoa > Chordata > Actinopteri > Characiformes > Serrasalmidae > Pygocentrus > Pygocentrus nattereri. Next base: position 10,618,059 of record NC_051229.1, on the reverse strand, counting down.
TCTAGTAATATATGTAAATATAGTAACAGTATGTCCTCCTAAATTTGGCAAAGTTTTCCTTTATAGCTAAACCTCTTTGACATGGTTTTATTGTTTTAGATTCTGTTTGTGACTGCTAATAACTTTTATCCAGTATTTACATTTTTCATTACACTTCTTAATCTTTTAGACATCTCTAGATCTAAAATAGGATATAGGATGTTGTAAGTATGCTGCATTAAAAAAAATGACCTAGTGTAGTCTTACTAGGTTCCATAGAATCCGCCTGCACCTTTTTTTCTTTCCAGTGTGCCTTATCTTTTTCTTCCCATTCCCTTCAGAAAATCTGCAGTTTGTCCCACTCCCGCCCACAGTCCTGTATAACTGGTTTCTATCTGCATTAGTCATGAATTAAAAATGAGTCAGTCTTGCCTTTTTATTTGGTTGTATTGCAGCTGTGGACATTTGACTCTCTGAAGGGGTTTCTGTAACCTATTTTAGCTTGACTACATGTTGCAGGGAACCGTTTATGTTCCTGTTAAGTGTCTTTGGGAATCCCATGTACAAGATATCAAGCAACAAACTTAAGAACCTTAGCACGCTAGCTAAGATCCAATGTTAATAATGAAGTCTGTAGCTGAGCTGCATGTGTAATGCATGTCATGTTCAATTGGTTTAATTTCTATGTTTTGGCTTTGGACATGAGCTGCATAGCGCAGTGGGTGTATAGAGCGACAGTATGTACTGGACGGATTTAGTTACATTTGGGAGACATTAAAAGACAATAACAGTATCAGGTCACATGCTGAGGTCTCAGTGTGTCTGTATTCACAGTGGCTAGTGCAGAATACCTGAACTACATGTAGCCCTGCAGTAATCCTAAAGGCTTATGTGGAGGAATGTGAAATCAGCAGTGGGGTGGGTGTGGGTGTGTGTGTGTGTGTGTGTGTGTGTGTGTGTGTGTGTGTATATATGTTGGCAAGCTCTGGTTTATATTCCAGAATGCAGGGTGAACGCTTTGTGTTCTGATCGGAGAAACTTCCCACTATGCTTTGATGTGGCCTGCTGGGGTGTGTTTTTTTTTTTTTTTTTTGGGAATCTTACAAATAGGTTTGTTGCTTGGAAACCACAATGCAATGACAAAGGCATGTATGTGTTAGGAATGAGGAGATTAACATTAGATTCATGTTCTACATAGATGGTGGAAGCTGTTCTATGAAATATTTGGTCTATCAAATATAAATATTTGGCCCCCTAGCCATTGCCGATCAATGTTGATTTCATAGGATGCAGGGGGAAGTGCGATGGTAGGCAGGTTGCTTTCTCAAAAAAAGGAAACAAATAAAATGAAAGCCTCATTTGTGTCACCAGCACACGGAGTCCATTAAAAAAAAACAGCCTTAAATACAGAGTGAAGATGCTCAATTAATATCAAAGACCCCTTTTTCTAGTAACTTGTTTCAGCATTTACATAGTAACCATGTTACCTGCTTAAACTGGAGAAAATAAACTTTGTTCTTGTAGTTTTTGCTGTAGGTTTAATACATAGTGGTTTACTGCCAGTGTATCTCTCTGAGGATCGAACTGGCGACCTTCCGGTCACAGGGCCGGTTCCCTAACCTTCAGCCCATGACTGCCATCATGACTTGATCGACAGTCATGATGGTTGGATAGTATTGGTGATTGGCTCAAGCTTATCTTGTACACCCTAAATGATGGTCCCTGGGGATCTAGTGGAAAATCATGGTTTGTATGATGGTAAACTTGAGTGTTATATTGCAGTTGGGTTTAAACAAAAAGAAATATGGTAACACTGCAGAAAAAACTGCAAAGCAGAGCAATCTGTAAACTGTCTGGTTAAGGCCTAATATTCTAATGAACACACTTGATCGACATGCTTCTGTCCAAGACTCCTAGCCTGTGATGTGTCATGTAAATACAACTATATATACAGTGGCGTGTAACCAATAGGAGATTCAGTGTTGTTTAAACTGACATGTACAAACCTACCAATGCTGACTTTGAAAAACATAGTTCTGCCATCAGAACCTGCATTCAAGAGTGGTGATGGAAGGATCAGTGTGTTTGCTCAGTTAGATTTATTTGTCTTGTTAAGTTTAGATTTGCGGAGGCTACTCGGATGAAAACAGCTATGATGGAGCGATGAGTAATCAGTTTTGTGACTGATGCAGAAAGTCTTATATAAACTTTGCCCAAGGAAAGGACTGCACAATTTGTATCAGAGGAGAAATTCAAGGTTAAGGTGAAGTTCATATTGACATTGGAAAATTACTCATGGGTCCTGCTTTGTACATGCTAATAGGTGCCCCCGAAGACCAACGTTAACCTAATTAGAAGGCAATCATGGGTTTTGGTTATTATTTTTTCATTTTTATTTAAAAAAAAAACACATATGGTGGCCTCAATATTTAGACATTTACACCATGTTTAAACAGTAAATTCATTGTGTTGAGTCACAATGTCGAACCTTTTTTTTTTTATACAGACTATTTCAAGGCTTTTCTTTCAAAAGGCAGCTGTTCTGTTTCAAATGATTATTTTAAGCTGTTTCTATGCAGATGTCTGCATATTTATGCTAATGGGATCACGGACTCAGAAGAGTGATGCCTCCGTCAAATATACACATCAGAATTTGAGGATTCTACCCATGTGATTCATATAGCTCTTAATGCAACCTGATTAGTTCTCTTGTCTTTTTCCATACAGAGAGTCTACCATCAGTCTGTTTTTCTCTGAAACAAGCTTACTTATAAAATGTTCAATTAAATTAAGTTTACCAATGGTAAGAGTAAATACTTTTTGGGAGCACTAAGTAGTGTGATGAATCTAGTTGGTGGATTGTAGTCTACTAAGTGTTAATAAATGGGTAATCTGTAAACCAAAAGAAAGGAAAAAAACAATGCCAGAGAAAATGGAATTGGGCTGTATTGCATGTATGTGTTGCAGTGGTGTTGCAGTCAGTCAGCAGCATGCAGAGGAATACATTTGAAAACCTGTCATAATATATTTTTAGGGGCACGTTTCAAGAAACCCAAGGTTATCTTACAGTTTAAAAAAAAACAAAAACAAAAAAAAACTGGATGCCGATGAGGGCTCATCGTCTTACACATGACGTAGCCTCCCCCAAGCCTCCCCCCGCCGTGGACGATGTGCCAAAATCTTAGTCAGAGAAATGTTTTCAGCGTTTCTGGATCTAGCTAACATCGGATAAAATAACACAATTATTATTATTTTCACTGATGAAGTGATTTCAGTAATAATTTTAATGTTACTGGAACTTCAAAGGGTTCATTAAGTACTCAAGTGCCTGTGCACATCCGTAATTCAGGTCTTTAAAGCATTCCTGTTGATTTTCCATGTGTAGCCCTTGGCTAGGCCTGAAAGTATTTGCTGGTTAATGATGGGAAAGACTTCACTATCACCCTTTGGTGCTTGTATTGGTCAAATCATGGAAAGTTTAATTTTTAATTTTGACAAAGTGCAATTTAACAAGTAAACATTACTGAAGTTTAAAAACCCACCATTCACTCTGCCGTATGTACATGTCCCCATGTATGTAGGTTGAAGAAACAGCTTGTTTTGAATTGAATGTTTTTGTGATGTCAAAGAAAGTAATACCTTTCTGTATCTGTCTGTTCACCCTACAGCTTTTAGCCCCACCCATTTACGCTAAAGTTAGGTGTTTCAGCCTGGACTGCTCTTTGGCTGCCCTGTATTTCACTTCATGCAGTCAGAACAGAGTTAATTTACATACACCAGATTCAAAGGCACAGTAACAAACAACTTGCTTAATTATGGATGGAAAATATTAATGAGAAGTTGAAGTAAGAAGTATTAAACACCTAGACGTTAAGTTGACCTCAAGGGGGTGAAATAAAATACAAGGAAATGTTGGATATGGGCCTTTTAAGAAGACCTGGAATGCTGCACCAACAAAAGCAATAATAGTATCTCAGTCAGAGTTATTCTAATAGACGTAGTGTGGTCATATATGTGTTTGTCCGAGCTCATGGACAAATTAATCTCTGCTCACCTTTATAAAAAGGGTGCACATGTGAGTAGGACGTGTGCCCACATTACGCAGAGGTTTGTTTATTCATGTCTAAGAATGTGAATGGACAGGGAACGATCAGCATGTTGGAGATCAAGTTGTGCTCTTTGGTGACAAAGAAAGGGAAGGAAAAAGTGCTAAAGATGGATACAAGAAAGGAAAAGGCAGAAAGAGGAGTAATGGTATGTTAAAGGAGGTGAAGATGAGGGACTGTAGCGAAGGAAGATGGGGAAGTGGGGAGGAAAAGGCACAGAGCACAGTGGGGTAAACACAAGTTCAACACGCCCTCTTTCAGGCCTCTCAGCCAATCAGAACACACATGACCTTATTAAGGGCAACTGTGGAGCATACTCGGGGTGGGGGAGCTGGGGGGGTGCTGACCGAATGAGTGTGTGTGTTCAGCAAGACTTTTTATCTAAACAGTGCTGATTTTTTTTACTCTAGATTCCAATGTTGTCTACCCAGAGTTCATTTATGACACAAAGCTATATTAACTGTCCTGTACTTGAACACTCGCCTATAGAAAAGTTTAGTTTACACTCATTTCTCATTCTTAGAAATGGTGGTGTCAATGTAAAGTCTATCTAGTTTTTAAAAAAGCTACTTAAAAAAACTTTGAATATAACTTGGTGCTGTTTCATGAGGTCAGCTTGAACTCTCATTTTGTGTATGTTTGTGTGTTATATAGGTCCAAAGATAATGGAGGATTTCTTCAAGATGTAATATCTCCCTTCATAGCTCATTGAGAGCTTTCGGTCAGACAATTGTTGCCACTATTGGGCGATACATTCTCTATACCATTTTATTGATATTGACTCATTTTTAATGATATTTGATCATAGCCATGATAAAAAGCTCCAAATGGATGTGGGCCCAGGTCCCAAGCAGCTTGTTTTAAGTCTTTTTTTACATTGTGTTTATGTATTCAGCACAGTTAGAGTTAAAGGATAATTTCACTGCTTTTTCAAATTTCTGCATAAACCATTAAGCCATTCAAGGTGGTTTAATGTAGAATGCTTCATTCTAGAGACACTTAATGTTGCTCACAGTGGTGGTGATGGGAACCAGTCACCCTGCAACATTGAATGCATCTAAAAGCTTCATCATAGAAAGCTATTACACATAGTGCACACATACACTGCATGATGCACTGATTTACTATAGTTTTGCAATAACTTATTGGCCTGAAGTTGTTTTTTTTTTTTTTTTTTTTTTAAATATGTGGAGGGCTACATGCAGGATGTTGTAATGCAAAACTGTCCCCAAAGAAAAGTTTTGTACCATTTAATCATTGTATCTAGTATGAGATCTTTGTAATGAATGTTGGTTTTAGACAGTGTGTAAAAAATATTTGTAGACACTGCGACTCCTGGTTCCCATCACCACCACTGTAATCAGAGTTGGTGGATTTCTCCATAGTTAACCATTTCACATCACACCATGCTGAATGACTGAATGGCTCAATGGTTGAGAGATGGAAAGGTTTTGAAAAATCTATGGTACTCTCCTTTAACCTCTAAATCCATGGAACCACCGGTGGTTCCAAAACGCAGTCATATTCTTTACGTCATAACTTTCATATTTCATAAGCTACATTTGAAAAAGTGGGTGTTGTATGAGAGCTGTAACTGTTTTCTTTACAGTCAAATAGATGGGTAATGTAATTTTAAAACTGAACTCATTTCGATTAATGCAGTTACTGATTAATTTGCCTTAGTATTTGGGCATTTAATTCAGCTGGAAAGAACAAATTATATAAAGGATTGGATGCATTAAATTGTTTTGACAGGACTGTTTAAAATCTGTAAAATGAAATGGTGATTGCTGTGCAGATTGCTGGAAATCTGTCTGGTTGATGTTTATATCATGTAAGGTTCCCTTTTGCATCGTTTTAAAGTAAGAAAACAGAAAATAAAACAGTCCTGGACAAGTTATGAGGTTTGTAAGACAGCCTTTTAGCATTGACCAGCAGTTCTCAGAAAGCATGTGTTCAATAACTTTATTCATTTCAGCTGAAGTACTGTCTGATAGGGTTACCATGATAGATTCATCAAATACTGTGATATCAAATGTTGATAATACTAAATGCCGTTTTTCTTTGCGTACAGTTTGAGTAGTTCTTTTTAGTTTACTCATTCCTTATTAATCTGCTCGTCATCTTATTTTCAAACTGGTCTTATGTGCTTGGTCATTGGTGGACAGTCTCACTCTAGAACAGTCACCAGCTAGAACAGGACAGTAGAACGTAAAGTCGAATGCACATGCAGCCACACATGCACACCAAGATTAGCTCTCACTATTACATTGTGATTAAACCTCAACGTCCTCCCTGTTTCCTTCTACAGTGCTTACAGCAGTGCTTTGTTCTTGGCACGCTGGTACGCCCTCTGGTGAGCTACTTGGAAATGGCTCTTCTACAGATATGCTCTACATGTCCAAAATTAGGGGTGTTTAAAGGGGCATTTGTCCCCTTTGCTAAAGTTTCAGCCACTAGTTTACTGAGAGCTTTACACCACATGTTGGAACATTTACTATGAGGATTTGATTGCATTTAGTCACAAGAGCATTAGTGAGGTCAGGTGCTGATGTTGGATAATTGGTTCTGGGTCACAAATGACACTCCAACTCATCCCAAAGGTGTTGGATACATCACACCAGACGATGTCATTCCACTGCTACACTGCTCTGTACTGCAAGGCTTATGCCTGGGTGATTTAGTATTGAGGCCCTTGGGCTTGTACGGCTGCTCCAGAGCATCCCATTCTATTGGCAGTGCTTTTTCGTGGAGATTACACAAGCTGTGTTTGCACAATTGAACATCAGTGTCTGCTGTTGAAGGGACACGTCAGCCAAAATGAAAAATTTAACCATCACTTTATCTGCTGTAAACATTTCTGCTCACATACAGCAGTGCCACCCTAGCCTCTGGAGCCCCCTTCTGTTGAAGGTGGGAGGATTATTTGAGCAACTACAAAACACTTTGGGTATTTTTTTTTTTTTTTTTAGGTGAGGTGACATACTGAAGAAAGCCAGATGGCTTATGTTACTGCTAGGAAGCCTCAACATTAATGGATATTCCAGCGGTCAAGATTTAATTATCATTGTATGGGGGATTAGTAGTGGTTGTGTGATGTAGTTATTATGCATGTTGGGTAGTGAGAGAACATTTAATAGACAAAAGCCCTAAACGACGAAACGGCTACAGACTCATGAATTCCATCAAACTGATCAGGAATGTAGTTTTGGGAGCGCCAGAGTGGCACAGCTGTCTAAGCATTGGCCTCATCATTGCAAGTTTGATCATTGGCTATGCCATCAGATGGACATCCCTCTCCCCCAACACCCTGCACGATTGCTAGTCAACATGGGTATCTGTTATCTGACGTAACAGAACTGGAAGTTGGCGTTCTCCTTCAAACATGTTCAAGTCCACAACCATGTTATGTTGGCTCAGAAAGATGGCTGAGTTTCCTGTGGAAGCTTGTCCAAGCCTTCACCCTTACAGCATTGGAAGTGATTGGGGGAGACGAAGATAGTAGGTTTGACTAACAAAGAGGCTGTTTGTGTCTGAATGCCTCTTTAACATTGAGTGTCATGATTTGTGTTTGTGACTAAGCACATGAGATTATCAGTAGGTTTGTTTAGACAGCGACGATATACAAGTGAAAGTCTTCCATTTTCTGCATAAAGAATAATTTGATGACCATCAGGGCAATATGCATGCACACACCCACACACACACACACACACACCATCGCCTGCACTGTGTAATTGACACCTTTGAACTTTGTGCGTGTTGCTGCCGTAAGTCTGGGAATCCACCGTGCTCCTACAATCCACTTTTATCATCCAGGCTAATTTCTGCCTGTAATCAGATTACTGCCTGCGAGCTGCCTTAGCACCTCTCTCACTCGCTCTCGCTCTCACCCCCCTCCTCTGTATGCGTGATTGGTCTAACCCTGGACGGCTCTGCGTGGGACTGCATTTCCATTGCGTTGAGTTCAGTGTTCATAGCAGTGTGTGTGTGTGTGTGTGTGTCTCTCTCTCTCTCTCTCTCTCGCGCTTGGTTTCTGTCTCCTTTTGTCTGAACCCCTTTTTAAGAGCTGGACACTTCATCTTTCATTTTTATATACTTTTCTTTTCACTGAAACATGTTGAAGAACCAGTGGATTACTAACTATCTCAGCCATGTCACACAGTGTGGCCAAGGTAAGAGCTAGTCCCCTTCATCCAGCAGCTGTTACCAGGCAGCCAGATTGATTGACAGCTTGGTTGTGGGATTGCTGTGGTGCCAGAGTTGGGATGTTTACCCAGGGGTGATGGAGTGATTGATTGGCCCGTTGCTGGACTGTGACGGCACACTAGTATTAAGGCTAGCTAACATTTGTTTTCAGCAGTTCAGTGTGCATGTTTGGTCACTTTTTAGGCTACTGCTGATACAACGTATAACTCAGTTGGGTTTACTTCCACCTGCAGTTTCTAGACATTGCTGAACTTGAGTGAGAGACAGCACCAGAAATGAGGACTAGACAAAATATGTATGCATCTGCTTAAAATGGACAATGTGCATCATCTTGAGTAAAAAGAATTGGAGCATGTAGTCAGACAGGAAATGATCAATAATGACATCGATCAGGATGTGTTCAGACATTTGAATGCATGTTTGCTTGTGTTCTGTAGTTATTCTCAATTTTTCTTGCCACATTTGAACTTGGAGCACTCCCAGTGTTTCCAGCCTTCCCAACAACTGCTGTAGTTATTTTCACACCTTAACCAGTGTATGTTGTCACCATGTAAATGACATCAGAGATCATGAGAAGCGATGGCTGTTGTAAGTTATCCTCTCGCCAACACAGTCCAATGTGCTCCTACGTTGCTCATGAAGTGTCTCGCTCTGACTCTCCACTTTCTCCTCAGAGAAGCTTCAGAAGGAGGGTGGCACTTTAGAGAGATCTATTTTTCACCTTGTCTGTCCCTCCCTGTATTTTTAGAAAATCCCTCGTTCCTCCCCTTGTCGGGCCGTGGGTTTGTGGCAGTCAGCATCCTTAAGCTTCTCGCTGGCACTTGCACAGAACACCTCTCATCTGCACTGCATCAGCTTGTTCAGCTGGGGTCTTATCCATTTGCGCTCTTCACCTCTGTAGTTGTTCACTGGAGTATAAATGTTATCTGTGTAGGGTGAATGTGTGGTAGCACACAATGTGAATTGTTTTATCTGTTTTGTTGAGAGAGAGTATTGAGAGCGAAGAAGCAAGATGGCTAATCGGTTATTTTGGTCAGTCAGGGCTTGTATAGAAGTAGTTGCATATAAAGAACAAAGATAATTAGATCATATATCACAGATATTTATGCCTATCTGTCATTAAAATTTTGAGACTTGTGACAGGCATAGTGTTTTATGAATTTGGTCACGCTTTATTTTTATGGTCTCTTATTAGCTACAGATATTGTTTGTTTTGATACTTTATATCGATGGTTTGGGTTTTGAGGTTAATTTTGAGAGTACAATTTAAGACACTGGGCATGTTTAGTTGAAGTAAACAAGTAAAATGTGATGTTTCATAAAGCTGTTGGATGTCACGATGACCGAGAAGCAATAAATTAAAATAGGTTGCCTCGGTGGCACAAGTGCAGAAGTGTGCTTTTTTTTTTTTTTTTTCTTCTTCTTTTTTTTATGAATTTTTTTGGTCATTTAAGTAGGGATCTAACTAACGTCTTTCATTAAGAAAATAGCAAAATACAAAATTGCATAAGCATTCATTATTCTGCAAAATAAGAAAAGTACTAATGGCTATTTACAGTAGATCTGCAAGCAGAGAAACTGAAAGGCTGAGAAACTTGGCATAACCTCCGTATTTTATAAAGAACACAAAAACGAATATGTATTTTATAAAGGCACACAAGAATTAGTTTGTTTATTTGTTTGTTTTATTTATTTGTTTGTTTAGTGACTGTCTCACACACCTTAAAATACTAATTGTGAGAACAGTTATGTTTGATGCATTTTTACAGGCTTGTAGTTCTGGATAGTGTTTGAGCTGTGCGTGTGTGTTTTTTGTAATTGGCCTTTTAGCCTCATGGTTAAGTTACTTGTCTCCCATGTCGGAGAGCAGAATTCATTTCCAGCAGAGTAGCAATCATTGGGGTTATAATGGTTTGTGCCAGCAATGATATAGCATTTGTGGAGCTACGTGAATGAGTAATTTGATCTCATCTGACATCACTGCTCCAGTGATATGTTTACTGCAGAAACTCCTGTCGTAATAATGATAAAAGTACGATCATGCACCTGTAATCAGTGATCAACAATACATCCAGAGATTAGATCAGGTCAGTAGTGGAATATCAGGGGCTGTGATCACTTATAAATACTGCATTTCAGTTGTCATTAACAACATGGCAAGTTGTGTAGTGACCAGTGCTACCCAGGCTGCTGTTTGGAGGTTTAAGTTGTAAGGAGGCTCACTGTCCAATAAAAAGTTTAAGACAGTAACTCGAGATGTTTTCTATTCTGGGAAAGCTCTTTATTACTGTTAGAAATTGTTGGAATGCAGCTCTCAGCTGGAATGTTGTTAGAATTCTCTTTTGTTTTTGCACATTTAGTTTGACCACTCTTTCCTGTCCACGCTATGTTTTTTATGAAGTTTAGTTTATTTCAGGAGGAGAAATCACTTCATTTTTATAACCCCCAGAGAAATTATTCTACAATGCGGTTATGAAAACATATCATATTTTAATCATTTGATTAAAGTATGGCAGCCTATATTTTCTACATTGTCTTACATCGTCTTTATAAGGCATCTTCTGAGGGGAAATATTTCTAAGACTTTGCAGGCAACCTTATAAAGGCATTGAATGCTCCTCTGGAGTGTGAAGAATGAGGATTGCCCATCCAAATATCATCTTTGAATATTGTTTGGTCTGTCTCTCTTCGCAGGGCGGGGAGGTGAGCCGCCTGTTAAATTCTGCAACCCTGTGCTGCTACAGACAGGAGCTCTGAGGTGTGTTTCTTTTATTCCGCTTAAGTTTTACTCAATTTTCAGTCCCATCATGTCTCTCTGTCTCTCTGTCTCTCTGTCTCTCTGTCTCTCTGTCTCTCTGTCTCTCTCCCTGAGATCCGTTTATGCTGATATAAAGGAGAAGTTGGATATGTAAAGTAGACATGACACCTGTAGTCAGTGTCAGCACTAGGCTGTGGCCTTCATGGCTGTGGCCTTCATGTTGACAGTCTTTAAACGTTTCACCTCGGTGTGAACGTCAGCATGTAACACTGTCAGTGGCCAAATTTTTCTGAAGTGCCTGAAATTTAGCAGCGGCCTCTAAAGGCCAGTGGTCAATGACTGGATTATCACTTGCTTAGTAATGTCTTACTGTTGATACCTTGTACATTTCACATTTGAGAATCAGTAGCATGGCTGTATCTGCCCTCAACATCTCATTGGGCTTTAAACTCCACAGAATGGCTTTAAACATGAGTGTTGTGGTCTATACTCCATTCTTTTGGGATGTTTTGGATTCTTTTTCCCAAACCCAGCAAGCCACATGACCGTTAATTTAGTGCCGTTTGAGTTCCATTTGTGCCGCATACACTGCAAGTAGTCCTTAGCTACACAATTGGTAGTGTTGGGAATGGTAGATTACTTCTCTCCCCCATTGCTGGCCCATTTTTCAAAATGGCCATTATTTATAAGATATTAATTTTTCAGTAAATGTTTTTAAGGAGATTAGAAACAAGATAAGCTAGTTGCATTATGAAGGTGGAAAATACGTGGAAAAACAGGAGCTTCCGAACCTGGGGTTCAAAAAGAAGATGCAGAGAAAATGGGAATAACAACCACCTACAAGATCTGGTAGACCACCAAACATGTCCCCATCAGATAAACAACACTTGAAGCTTTCATCTTCGAGAGAGAGAGAAGAAAATTAAGCTGCTTCAGATCTGTCTGTCCATCCATCTACTATGAGAAGACATCGCAACACTATGGGTCTGAAAGGATGTGTGCACTTTTATTTTAAAAAAAGGTTCAAGGGTGGTTTAGCAAAGGAAATTGTTCATTTGTCCTTATGTCAAGCTTGTACCAATAGAAGAAGCCCTTTTCAAAAATGTTTTTTATATAAAACCATAAACACACTCTCCATTAATCTGAAGAACCCTTTCATTATGCAGAGAACCATTTAAGCATGAAAAGGTTCCATATAAAACTCAGGGTTTTAAATGGAGCTATTCCTTTTACTAAGGAACCCTTGACTGTCCACCCCAGACTCCAGACCTCAGTATCTGAATGTGTCTGGGGTTTCTTGGATCATGAAAAGCAGAAAATGCAGCCAACTTCTAAGTCTGAACTTTTAGAGGTGTGGAAAAATACCCTTGAAGACTTCTTTGAAAAACTGAAAGTCTCCTGAGAAGACCGGAATCTGTAATACAGGCTGAAAAGGCATTTTGATATTTTAAGTTGTTGAAATTTACTAAAGTTACACACGTTTTCTGCCTTTTTCCTGATTCTGAAAAATGAATGACTTGTACTTAATGACCATTTAAATAAATGAAGGGTGAAGGGTGGTCTCTCACCTAAGTGACAGTTAGTCTACTTTCACAAGAAGTTTATGTAGGGTGCATGGATTTGTAAAGATGTATGTTATAAGATGAACTCAATAAAAGTGTGATTCCTTTGGTAAATGCTCTGGGGTCCAAAGCAATGTCATGTCTTTTGTCTGTTGGTTGTCACAAGCTTCCTAAATGTAAATGTATTAAAAATGTGAGTATCATTTTCATTTAGATCTCTTAGACATAGCAAGGGTGGCAAGAACTGCAGTGGAGGCTTCTATATATTCCATGTATCCATCCATGTTTTTAACATTAGTTAAAAATAGTTCGTTTTTTTTTTTTTTTTAAACCAATGTTAACATGTAAAATTTATCTCATTTTTCATTTACCTACATTGCAGAAAATAGTATCTTGTCACATACATTACATATACATTTATGTCTATAAATAAGCTAGATAATCTTAACATAAATGCACAAGCATCTCAAAATGGGAAATATTGACAAGATTTAAGTTAATTTCACTTGCCAAATATGATTTTTGCAGTGTATAACATTCTTTGTAGTGACATTTTAACCTGGAAACTTGATGTTATGTCATAAGCTTGGATGATGAACCATATCATTATTCAAATTCAGTTATGAAGAGCCACATGAGAGCAATACAGAGCTTTACCCTATACATTTTTTTTCTAATTGTAATATAATTACAACTACCAACTGACCTAGCTTCTACTATATTAACATTGCTTAATTTACAATAAGTATATTCTGCACAAACAGCATGTAACATGGTGAAAATCCAGAACAACCAAAATATCGTCATAGTGGAACATGGCACCCTTCCTCTGGACAATCTCAGTTTAACACTCTGTGAGGGAGAAGATCTCATGTAACAGTTTCTTTAATTTATATGTTCTCCAGCTTTTTTTTGTCAGATTTAAGAGCTACATTAGTCTTTCCAAATGTTGTGTTCACATTTTGTGTGTAGTTAATTAGTTGATGTTCTGTCTGTATTGCCTATAGTTAGGTGGGATATTTTCGGTTGCATTGTATTGCAACGTACAATCATTCTAATCTATGTATAAAGGCAATAACGACAAAGCAATGAACATATTGTACGGTTTTCATAAATTCGTGGGTAAAGACTACAGCTCTGCACGGAACAAACTGGAAACATGACCTGGCTAATGTCAGTGTGATTTATGAATTTGTCTCAAATGTGTACCCACTGATTAGAGCCTGCTCCTTAAAAGATGATTTGCGAGAAGTTGCCTTAGGTTTCATTAGCAACCAAGTTGAGGAGCAATTGGAGTGCCCTGTTTAGACTGAACAAGCATGGTGCCGTGGTAAGGGGGAACTCGAGTGATGTTGTATAAATAGCTTGGCTAATAATCTATTCCTGTGTTAGACCAAGAGTACATTGAGAGTCCTCCACACCCTCCGCTAATTCATCTTAAAATGTCACACTGGAGCACGGGGCCAACACAGGACTCTAAATTTAAACATCCTCCTTCTATTACTCTTAAACTAGCCTTAGGCAATACTTATGACCTGGAAATCGAGGGTGCTCTTGATCACTGTCTACTTAAGATTGCAGTATCAATGTATTGTAATGTAGCAAATGGTTGTTCCACAAATTTCATATTCAGCTTTTAGAATTCAACAAATAATGCAAAAGCCAGAGATCATAGTGTTTAATCCTTTTAACAGAAACTACACAAGCTTGAACAACTTCATATAATATGCAGTTGAACAGTGTTTAGTGTGCCCACTCTTTACCTTTATTACAGCTTCCGTTCCTTTCAGGAAACTTGCTTTCAGTTTTTCAAAGAAATCTACAGGGGTTTATTTCCACACCTCAGTTCAGTATTAGAAGTTGGCTGTATTTTCTGCATCTCATGATCCAGGTGATCCCAAACATGTTTAAAGATTATTCATTCTCCACTTTGCAGCTTTCCTAAAGACTTTGAAGACAAGAACACACTGGTTAGGAGTGTCACAGATATCGATGCCAACCTTCTTGCTGTGCTGCCCAAAGGTGAGCAGTGCTAAGCATTCTGCTCATCTTTAATCAAAGACCTTTAGAGGGAAGTTGAAGTTCCTCACTAAGCTCTTTTTTTTCATAGTTTCAGAGCTAAGGAAACATTTTGAAACGGCAATCAAAACTGAGCCAAAAATGAATAGGTGAGTAATCCTTAAGGTCTCTCTTGCTGTATGTGTAAAGAATAAACTACTGCAACTTTTGAAATGTGCTGACTGACACTTCCAGCTTTGAAAGACCTAAAATAAGACCCTGTTCTCTTACAGGAAAGAGAGGATTGCACGAAGGCTGGAGGGTATAGAGACTGATGTTCCATCAGCACTGGTTTCAGGCATGCAACATGCACCTGGACTGGTGACCAATCGATTGCTCGAGGAGGACACCCCACGCTATACACGTGCTTCAGACTCTAGTGAACCAGGCATTGTGGGTAAGATGTGGTTTCATGTTAAGAGAAAATATCTGCACTGATGCCCATTTACGAGTGCAGTGCCATAGTACAATTGTAGGAAAAAGAGTAGTCAGTGTCACAGGTGCAGTTTGTAAGCTGCTATTTGCAAGAGAGCTCATAACTCATTGGGATATTACTTAAATAATGTTTGTGTTGGTCAGGCTTTACTGAATGCTACCAAAAATGAACATGGCTCAATTTGTTTAAAAAAAAAAAAAGTTCCTGCATGTCTTAAAATAGGTTTATAAATTTGAAAACCTTATCATGAAATGGCTTTAAAAACCCTTTATTATTAGCGGTATTAAATGTAGGCATATGTAATTACTATTGACTAAAATGCCAATCCAGTTTTATTTTGGTTGTTCTTGCACTGTTTACTCTAGTCATAGAGGTGCCATTAACTGACATTATCCACAACCTGACACACCAGAAAGCTGCCCTGACCTAGCTATCTCACCCAATGAGAACAAACATATTTTTAAATAATATAATTTTATAATTTATTGAATTGTATTTTTAAGATATTTTAGTTGCATTCTTAAATTTATTTTAATGTTATACAATATTTCGTTTTTTACCTATATTATTAAGTATTTGTATTCCCATGTCTTTTGGCCTTTATCTTGCGTCAAACATTGTCTTGGGAGGCCGAAATGCAAAAGTTTTGGGGTCACTTAATTGTCCTGCCCAAATGTTTATTTTGCTGTCCATGTTTTGCCACAGTGAGGCGCTACAGTCGTGATGAGCTGGAGGCTGCAGGGAGGCAGTCTAGACCGCGTCCGCGGCCCGATCACCAGCCTCCTGTCCATCCTGACCCAGAGCCCAATCCTGGAGGACCCGACCAGTCAAGCCTCAGCTCCAAAGCCGAACGGATCGCGCGCTACAAAGCCGAACGGCGGAGGCAGTTATCGGAACGTTATGGGATCCTTCTTGACCAGGAGGCAGATTCGGATTACACACCACGATACACACGAGCACGGAGGGAGTCTGACCTGTCAGAAAAACAGGCGCTGTCTGACAGGGGGCGGGGTGAGAAACAGGAGGTGTGGCGAGAGGAGGAGGGCCACGAACGAAGTACCAACAGGTCAAAATACAGCAGTTCTGGGATGGGACGGGTTTCTATGCCAACTGATTCCACCCCTGCCCCTGATACTACACCTTCTAGGTCCAAGGAGCAACTGACCACTCTCCAAGCCCAAGAGAAAGACCGCCGGAGCTTGGATTCAGAGCGAGAGAGAGAGAGGGCAATGAACCTGGAGAACTACAGACGAACGCCAGGCAGGGGCCCTAAACCAAGCCCACAGGAAGCTTCGGTCACTGTAGAGATGACGCCTGCCCAGCCGGCCAGGGGTGTTGCTGTGGTGGCAGTGGCCAGCTCCCCACAGACAGCACGACGTGCCTCACTGCCTTCCACGCGGTACGGAATCTCGCCCGGAGACCTGTTTATCGAGCAACAGGCACAGAATATTCTTAGCCGCCAGGGGTGAGTCTGCTCTGTTTTTCTCCTAACCGTTCTGAATTCTGTACATCCAGCTTTATAGCGCTCTTTGTGTTATGATAAAGTTGTAGAAGGTAAATGCTCAAAGTGGGCAAGCAAGCACTAAAACCAGAAGGTAACAAGAATAACATGTTTGTGAATGATTTGGCCTTTATTAACTCAAGTGCAAAACACAGGTTTTACCAAATAAAACAGCGCTCTAATCATCTTGACCACATTTACTCTCACCAACATGTCAACAAATGTTTCAAGAGCCTATATATGCTCAGTGAATAAATGCTCCGCAAATGGAGACTACTGTATATTTACCACTGTTGACAACCATGTTAAAACAGCCACTGTCTGTATTACCTTAAATTCCCCACATAGAGCACGGCTAAGCATAGAAAGTAGTTACTAGTAAAATTTAAGGTTGACTTTGTGAGTTTGTAAGTGTCGCGTTCCACGGTGCTCAGAGCAGAGTAGCAGATCTCGCAGCAGAACCTGCTAACGTTTCAGAGTCTTATGTCTTCTCTCGCAGATCTCGCAGCAGAACCTGCTAACGTTTCAGAGTCTTATGTCTAACCTCTTCGCCTCTGTCTCTTCACACCTTTTAGCTTGAACCCAAAACAATAGCTTGCCAATAGCTGGATTTCTCCCACACATTGAGCTAACAGAGCTATTATTATGGCTGTTACAATTATGGTAGACGAATTCTATTTAAAGTGGTTCAGTTTTGCTGCCTGCGATGAGGCCTGTTATCCATTAGAGGTAATTCTACAGATTTTATTCCATAAAATTTCTGCATAATTAACCTCACTGTACCAGCAAAATGTTCTTCTCTCTACTGACCATTCTGCATGCAGAATGGAAATCAACTTGGATGTTTTAATTCAACATAATGACGAAGTATTTTTCCACAGTCACTGTCGGATTAACAAAGACACTGTTGAATCTGTGTTAAATGTTCTGTTCTATGTTGAGTTCACATTTCCATTGAGAATACTGTATCTTCCATCAATGTTATTGTAGAACAAGAGTATCTCAGTTTTACTAAAGGACCTCCAAAACAGGTGGCGATTTGCATTTTATGGCTGTTGTGGGGAAAAAAAAATCTGTCAAATCCAGCTATTCAGAGTGGTTCAAAATGAAGTGTTCAGTCCTAGAGAACCTTGCTGAGTCTGAGTTGTTCACAGCTGTGATGAGATCCAGGCATCCAAAGTGTTCAATACCTCTGAAAGCTACCTCACAGGTACTATGACATGAAATGGTTGAGTATGCTGACTGATGCCTGAGGCATTGTTTTATGATGGTTTTGAAAAGGTGTTGGTCTTAAACAGATTTTTAAAACATTCATGGGGGAGAGGTCCATGGAAGGGATTTTAGGCAAAGTATTTCTCAATATTTTTTTTTTCAGGTTTAATTCTGAAAAAGACCAGACAAATGTGCGAAACTAGTGAGTAGAGTAATGCAGCGGAAGGAGTAGAGCTGCAATCAGTGCATCAGCAAGACTTCCACTTTACCTCACTGTGACAAGCTTTTATTTATTTATTTACTTTCCCCCCAGATGTTGCTATGCAACATACCGTAGCAACAAAATCCATGCACATGATACTTCCCCATGCTGTGCATGTAGTACATATGGTATTACAACTTGAAACATGCTGTGTTGCGTTGAATATGCTATATTACTGTATTTATTTCCTGAAAAAATGAAGGTTGAGGTGAATTGTAAATACCCTCTTTAATGTGTTTAATCTGCTTTTTTAATCTTTTCAAAATTAAAATAGTGGTTACACAGTACTGCGTACCTCAAAGGGCCTCAGTGTTGACCTAGAATGTCAGTAGTTCAGGGTCTCTACTGTCCTTCCCTACCAAATAGAAGTCAGCCAATTCTGATCCCTTAACTGATGCAGCAAATGGCACAACTGGGACTTGAGCTCGAGTGTCAGACCAGTGCTAGCGGAAAAGAATTAGCAGTTAGCATATTCCTCCAAGCGTGTTAAGCTGTCCAGTGACTTTGCATTAGCAACAGTTCAAAAAGATAAGTTGGCGCTTCATGTGTCAAGAGGTAGCTTGTGATGGCCTTCATCTATTTGATGGCATCGTGTGATTTGGGGAGATCAAGCTAGTGGGCAGAATTAGACATGGCTAAATTGAGGAGAAAACTGGGCAAATATTACCCCGTAAAAGTTGTGCCTAGTGGGGCTGCAGTGGGAGATGGTGAGCAGGACGTAACAGAGGAGGATGTGGAAACTTGAGGAATTTTGGAGCCAGTTCTCTAAATGATATGCTTATTAATTGAAATTTGCCAAATGGGAGAAAAAAAGTCATATACTGGGGAAGAATGGAAGATTATATTGAGAAAGTACACCCAGAGATCAGTATTAGCTGTTTAGTTGCTAGTAAGACTATTAGTTCATTACTAATTGGAGCAAGTCAAAGATATTTTGAAATGCAAAAGACCAAGCAATAAATTATCAAAAAAGCAAGTCTTGTGAGCTCTTAACTTTTGTAATAGTAATGAATGATTGTCTTGTGTGATGCTGTGTTCTTTTAATGGAGAGCTGCTTGCTGTTTTGGTTTTGTATTGTGGTATTGTTCAGCCAGTTTAAAACATTGTGAGATTAGTTGAAAAAAGTAGTTATAACATTATTTGCCAGACATAAGAGGCGGTCTATAAGGACTTTGGAATGCCTTCTTCAGTCCCCTTAGTACTGGCCATTTTCTTTGAACTAAGTTGCTTACCATGTTAGCAGAAAGTCACAGGATTTGGAAAGTGTATTTATTATACTTTATTTGAGAGGGTTGTAGGCATTGTTAATATTTTAAATAGTCTTTATGGTGTTCAAAGTTGGTGTGCATGCAATACAGATGCAGAGGGAGAGGTCTGTGTGTTGAAAATAGCCAGCTCATTGGTTTGCACGTTGTGTATAATAATTTGACGAGTATAAGTCATTAACCAAGAGCTCTATGGTTCATCTTGGTGTATTAAAATTGAAATTGGTCTGTTAAAATTGGTCGTGTATAAAATATAACATCCAGCAACACATGTAAGCAATGTGAGGAAGAGCTAACTTAAATATGCTATGACAGCAGTGACGCATCCTACCATCATGCATCAAATTACTTTCTTTGCGTTCTAGTCTTAAACATTGGTATGATAATGGTACAGTGCTCCAGTTACGTTTACATTTCTAAGCTACACTGTTTTGGCTGATGTTCTTTAGCTTGGGGTCTCGCTCTCAAAGTGAGTGGTCTCTCCTGAAAGACTTGGATGGTGACACAAACTCTGTTATCAGCTGGCCTTCCAGGTACCTGAGTGCTGGGTGTGCGCCCCCATGGACCTGCTAACTTTGACTTGCTAACTTCATCTGTCCCCATTGTACTCCTACACACACACACACACACACACACACACACACACACACATATATATATATATATATATATATATATATATATATATATATATATATATATAAAATAGTGTACATTCAAAGAGATGTACAAACATGCACATCATATAGTCCTCCTTCCTAACATAGCCTCCTTACTTACTGCAATTTTGTTTGAGTCTTACATCCTGACTGACAAACATGCTATACCAGGAAGTAGAACTGTTGTTCTGCATCAACCCACCCCCTGCCAATTGATTTTCTAGTTGTCCATTCAAAACTATTGCAATGGGTCCAGTTTCACTGAAGACATAGCTGAAAATATGAAGATATGTTGTACTGAGGATATTAAAGGCATCACTGTCTAGTTCTTCTTCACACTAATATTTCAGAAAAGACTTGTTTAACATTATGTGGTCAGTCCAGCATACAGATGTCAAAAATCTAACTTTTGGAATGAAGGGTCTCGGGTGTTCACTGTTCATGCTCTTTTGCAAAAGAATATAGGCTTTTATTCAGTTGCTTACCACAATGCAGCTGTATATTGGACCCAATTTTATTCCTACACTCCAGCACTTTAGATTTTAAATGAAACGGCGATACTGAGGTGGAAGTGCAGAATGCCTTCCTCCATTACAGGGGACCCTAAGTATTTGGGGGGGGGAAACTGAACATTTTCAAAACATTTTTGTTATTTAGCAATTGCAAATCCTTTTAATGTCATCACATGCCACTAACAGACATTACTTGGTGTGTCTTGATCCAAGGTAAAGTGGCATCCACTGAGTTTTTAAGCATTCAGCTCAATCTAAACAGTTAAATAGTTAAGATTTCTATATGCTTCTGGATTTGTCCTGCAGTTACTTCAGTAAACACAAGTTATTTTCGCTTGCAGGCATGTGTCCATGCTCAAGTGTTTTATAGATAATGTAGTTTGCTTCGGTTTATGAGTAGTTAATTTTGTCTTTCATGCTTATGTTGAGGGATCACTTTGGTACAGGACTCATCAGCCGATTTAAAAACGTTTTTTTTTTTAATGTAGTTAATCAAATGTTATTTACTTATTTATTTTTTAAGTAAAGTGAAACCTGGATTTTCTTTTGCTTGTTCTTACCATTATCTTTTGTTAGCTTTTATGTTTGATAAAGCATCTGAGGTCACACTAGTGTGCTCTTCTTTTTATGGTAGTCTTTGACACAGTCTACTAAGTAGCTCCAAAAGTAGATATTCCTAAATACCTTACTCAATACAGATCAGGCAGGCTTTGACACACCCGCACAAGTCTTTGATACTATAAATGGCCAACCCAGTACAGGTGTAAATACTCTGCTCAAAAAAAAGGGAACACTTAAACAACACCATATAACTCCAAGTAAATCAAACTTCTGTGAAATCAAACTGTCCACTTAGGAAGCAACACTGACAATCAACTTCACATGCTGTTGTGCAAATGGAACAGACAACAGGTGGAAATAATTGGCAATTAGCAAGACACACTCAATAAAGGAGTGGTTCTGCAGGTGGGGACCACAGACCACTTCTCAGTACCTATGCTTTCTGGCTGATGTTTTGGTCACTTTTGAATGTTGGTGGTGCTTTCACACTCGTGGTAGCATGAGACGGACTCTACAACCCACACAAGTGGCTCAGGTAGTGCAGCTCATCCAGGATGGCACATCAGTGTGAGCTGTGGCGAGAAGGTTTGCTGTGTCTGTCAGCGTGGTGTCCAGAGGCTGAAGGCGCTACCAGGAGACAGGCCAGTACACCAGGAGACGTGGAGGAGGCCATAGGAGGGCAACAACCCAGCAGCAGGACTGCTACCTCCGCCTTTGTGCAAGGAGGAACAGGAGGAGCACTGCCAGAGCCCTGCAAAATGACCTCCAGCAGGCCACAAATGTGCATGTCTGCACAAACGGTTAGAAACCATGAGGATGTTATGAGGGCCCGACATCCACAGATGGGGGTTGTGCTCACAGCCCAACACCATGCAGGACGCTTGGCATTTGCCAGAGAACACCAGGATTGCCAAATTCGCCACTGACGCCCTGTGCTCTTCACAGATGAAAGCAGGTTCACACTGAGCACATTTGACAGAGTCTGGAGACGCTGTGGAGAGCGATCTGCTGCCTGCAACATCCTTCAGCATGACTGGTTTGGCAGTGGGTCAGCAATAGTGTGGGGTGGCATTTCTTTGGAAGGACGCACAGCCCTCCATGTGCTCACCAGAGGTAGCCTGACTGCCATTAGTTACTGAGATGAGATCCTCAGACCCCTTGTGAGACCATATGCTGGTGTGGTTGGCCCTGGGTTCTTCCTAATGCAGGACAATGACCTCATGTGGCTGGAGTGTGTCAGTAGTTCCTGCAAGATGAAGGTATTGAAGCTATGGACTGGCCCGCCCGTTCCCCAGACCTGAATCTGATTGAGCACATCTGGGACATCATGTCTTGCTCCATCCACCAACGCCACGTTGCACCACAGACTGTCCAGGAGTTGGCAGATGCTTTAGTCCAGGTCTGGGAGGAGATCCCTCAGGAGACCGTCCGCCACCTCATCAGGAGCATGCCCAGGAGTTGTAGGGTGGTCATACAGGCACGTGGAGGCCACACAATACTGAGCCTCATTTTGACATGTTTTAAGGACATTACATCAAAGTTGGATCAGCCTGTCGTGTGTTTTTCCACTTTAATTTTGTGTGTGACTCCAAATCCAGGCCTCCATTGGTTAATAAATTTGATTTCCATTGGTTTTTGTGTGATTTTGTTGTCAGCACATTCAACTTTGTACAGAACAAAGTATTCAATGAGAATATTTCATTCATTCAGATCTAGGGTGTTATTTGAGTGTTCCCTTTATTTTTTTGAGCAGTGTATATCAAAATAAAGGGCTGAAATTTTTGCTCTAACATCATGATTTGTTTCAAATCTTATACGTTGGTGCACAGTTATCGAAAAAGTTGCCCAGTTCTTAGCAGACTGCACTGTATACTGTACATGGTTAACTGTCCATATGGATTTATGGCTTTACATACTTTGATGTATAGATGTATGCTAATATTTCTCTTTTATCCCCTCACAAAGAATACGAGTAAGAGAAAGACGTGCAAGGGAGGACAGCTTAGGACGAGCATCTGATTCAGGATCAGATGCGTCCTCGGGCAGACGTCACCCAACAGTTACTACTCCGTATTTGGCCCCTCACTCTGAGCCAACAAACCAGTTGCGTACACGGAGTGCAGAACCCCCAGTCCAACAGCAGAATCTTAATGCTGAACCATTACGTCAGCTTCGAGCACAAAGTACTGAACGCCCACAATACCATCACACTCAGACTACAGAATCAGCTGGCTATAAACTCACACCTGAAGCAGAACCTCATGGGGTACATCCTAATACAGTGGGTCACCAGACTGATTACAGGCAAGCTCAGCAACTTTCATCTAGGTGCATAGACATCAAACAATCTTCTCAAATATATGCACCTCTTCAGCAGTCTTATTCTGGATACTTTCAGCAACCATTGCCAGGCGCTGGCCCACAATCTGAACCAAGATATGGAGACTCCCATCAATCAATTCATGTTGGCAGTGTCACTGACCAACATGCACATCTACCACCAAAATGTGAGCATATCTTGCATGCGTATGGACAGACAAAACAGCTTGTATCTGGGTACACTCATGGTCAGCCATCACCTTATGGTCCCATAGGAGGACTGCCTCCTACCTATGATCAAGCTCCCCACTCTGGTCCGGCCCACCTGCCAAGTCATCCTTCTGCTCCTTTGAATGAGGATACTGTTCACTCTTCACCTGGACCTCCTAAAATGCTTGAATCTCATGGCACTTCAGACCTCCAAGGTCATCCATATATGACTCGGTTGGTACCCGGTAGGGAAGGTGTAGAAAGCAGTCGAAGAGCTAGTGCAGATCATATTCAGGCTGTCCACAGAGAGGGTCGAACAGCTTCTAGAGCTGATCCACACTCTGAAGACCTGCTGAAGAGCAGAAAAGCTGTGCTGCCTTCTGAAATCCGCCGCAGGGAAAAGAGTGTAGATGATACCATGCAGAGATGCGCCGAAGAAGCTTTAGAGAGTCGGAGAAGTAGGAGGATCAGCCAGTTAGAAGAGGCTAAAGGAAGAGGTGGAGGGCGGATTAGGCAGGGTGCAGATGACGGTGCCGGGAGGGACCGAAGAAGGGTCAGCAATTTGGAGGCAAGGGAAGGGCTTGATGAAAGGAGAGTAAGACATTTAGGAGATGAAGGTAGAGGAGAAAAGAGGCTCAGTCAGTTGCAGGACAGAGTAGGTAAAGATGAGGGAAGAATAAGCCAGTCACAAGAAACAGAAGGACCAGAAAGCAGGAAAAGCATGATTGGGCAAAATTTTGAGCGTGGTCACAGGTGGATGGACCAGTTAGATAAGAGACAGGAGAGGGAAGTTGGTAACATAAACATGTTGGATGAAGTTCAGCAATGTACCAAAGGACGATTTGATGGGAAGGCAGGCCGATTAGAAGGGAAACGTCTTTGGGGTGATAATATTGGGCAAAGAGAAGATGCAAAGATGGAAGTTGAAAACACGAATGTACTGCAGGGCCAAGATGACAAAAGCATGAATCGGTTAGTGGTACAACATGGACCGTTTGGGCAGAGAATGACACAAGTCAGTGATGAGGATCAGAAAGAAGAAAGGAATGTGAAAGAGTTGGATAAAATGGAAAGTGATGGTCAAAAGGTTATACAAAAAGAAATGTCTGAGGGATATGGTAGACGAAGGAGGATAAGCCAGTCAGAGAATGACGAGGGGCAAGTCAGACGCAGAAGAATAAGTCAGTTGGAAGAAGATTGGAAAGGACGTAGGGTACATAGAATCAGCCAGTCGGATAAGTGGGATGGCAGAGATCAAACTTGTCAGTCAAGTGGACAAGGGGAGGAAGGTGATGGAGACAGCCATCTGGAAGAAGCCATGGACCCCACACCCCCACAGCAGCAAGCCAATGAGCCTTCAAATCAAAGGGTGACAGAAATGGGTGGGTACTTACAAAGAGGCTCTTCCCTCCCTCAAGCGCGACATAGGGGGATCAGGGATGGTGGCGACCTCAAGCCAAAAATCCGGACTCGTTCCATGTCGGACATTGGAGTGACTCAGAGGTCTGCAGTATTCCGCACCCTTGAGCGTGCTGCAAGTCGAGAATCTTTGCCGATAGGAATCCATGCCAGAGAGACAGGAACCACTAATGGTGAAGTGGGCACCTTGGATACAAGAGTTTCTGTGGCAAAGCTTAGACATTCCTATCTGGAGAATGCCTCTGGACGCCGGCCTGAACTGTACGCCGACATGTTTGTAAAAAGACTGAGTAGAAGTATTCTGCTAGCATGGAGAATGCACATCATGATGATGATGATTTGAATGCTTTGGTATTAACATTGCCTGAGGCAGTAACTTAAGGTGCCCTAGTTTTCTTGGGATTTAAAAGATGTGCATAAATATTTTGACACTTTGAAATGGATTCAGTTGACCTTTGACTCTAGCTTCTGTTTGTTTCATGTACCATGATGCAGTAGATTTAAAAAAAAAAAAAAAAAATTGAGGCATCTCCATTAGTGCACCTTTTTTATATTTTTTATATTCAGGATTAACTTAAATCTTGCTTTGCTTCTCCTAGGGTCAATATTACAGAAACATTCTTAATTACTAGTGGCAGTGACACTTCCCCAGAGTGGTGGGAAGCCCTATCCATGGTGGCTGGGAGCAGTTTTGGAATTAGGTGCCTTGCTCAAGGGCACTTCAGTCACATACTGTTGGCTCAGGGGATCGAACTGGCAACCTTGCGGTCACAAAGCTGGTTCCCTAACCTTCAGCCAATGACTGACCAATGTGTTATCTGCTTAACTTTAGTTTATCTCTTTTTGTACATATTAATCTTTAAAAGCATTTAGCCCTGATCCTGCTATCCTATTCTTATCTTCAGAGAGGAAGAGTATTACAAAAGCATCCTAGTCTGCTAGTTTCCTAAAGTGTAATTTCAGTGTAATTTCAATAGTGTAACTCCAATGGTGTCTTAATGTAGAGAATTCTTAAATTAAGATGTTTTACTTGTGAAATGTGAATTTTTCTAAAATTCTAAGCTTGAGTTGATCTTAACTTGGGACTAAAGAGGATGTTTCTGTATATGGCCCATGGTCTCTTACTTGCTTTCCGCCTTGATTCTTTGTGTTGTATGAGATATTAATGTTATGGGATTTGATATATATAATATAAATGTATACACTTGCTTGCCTAAAAATCCCTAATATGTGATCACTAACAATCAGTGAGCAGAATTACTAAGAAATCTTTTTTTTTTTTTTTTTTTTTTTTTTTTTTTTTGTGCCAGAATATGGTCTCTTTTGTTGAATGTTTGTATGATTGTGTAGTAGTCAGTTTGACATTTGGTCTTGAAAAACTGCATGTTTTTGAAATGAAAAAATAAAATCTAACTGTGGGTTTGTTGAATACATTGCATGGATTTGTGCTTCTTCTGTTGCTTGCTGTGTAATTTTAATGAATTTTTGAGGAAACATTTGTCCCTCTTAAGTACTGAATAGTTGTTTATAATGGAATCATTCATTTTTCTTGTCCTTAATAATTTTTTGTCTCTTGTTTCCACTTTTTATCTATCAATTTTACCATCTTTGGCAAAGGGAGTCTAAGGTAGACCCAACTCTTATGGAGGCTGATCTAGCAGGGAGTGTTGACCGAGAGAGAGGACCACGCCGGCCTAGACGGTACATCACCCCTAGTGATGACCGGAAGGCTTCTGAAAGGTTTAGGACTCAGCCAATCACATCAGCTGAAAGACTAGAGTCAGATAGGTATGCTGATAAATGGAAGACTTTCTTAAGACCTTCTTGGGTTCATTTTCTTTCAGTATTTTCCTACAGGTGTTTTCTGCAATGTAGTAAAGTAGTCGTGACAGTGCAACTGAAATTGCTGCAAGACACGACATTAGTCTTTCTCTTTTTCTGTCAGTGATGGTACAGTTATTACATGTTTCATTTCACTTTGGTTGCTCCCTTTTAGATCTCGACTTAGTCCTGCAGAACTACAGAAGGCAGAAGGTAAGTCTCTGTAGCTTTTTGTTGGTCTACTTGCCACTGCTCAAGCCTGCTCTATAAGTGCCGCAGACTAAATAAATAACAGGATCAATGAATATATCTGAACATTACTGTGTTTCTTGATAGCGGATGAAGAGAAGTTGGATGAGCGAGCAAAGATGAGTGTAGCAGCCAAGAGGTCACTCTTCAGGGTATTGGAACTCTGATTCTTTAGTCTGTACACATGCTTAGGAAAGTGTATAAATCTGCATATGTTTGTGAGACTAAAGTAATGCTATCCTTGTGCCATATTCCTTTTTTTATGTCCTTCAGGAGCTTGAGAAAACTGCAGAAGGTAGTGTTCCCAAACCTCGGTCACGTAATGCAGCAGTGGAGCGGAGACTTAGACGGACACAGGACCGCTCACGGACCCAACCAGTCACCACAGAAGAAGTGGTCATCGCTGCAACGTAGGTCACTTTGTCAGTTCAGAATCAGGGCCTCTATTTTGCCAACTACGTTACATATACAAGGAATTAGTCATGCACACATGTATAGCACATAACATATTAAACAGACCAGACAGCACACAGACTTATTAGCAAGTAACTTCTGAAAAGGCTCAAAGTAGGGATGCAAGTGTTGGTCTTTCAGATTCCTGTCTGAAGGTCTTTTGGCAGATCAGCTCTCTTTGAAAGAGTCTGGGCCTTTAAGTTAGTTTTAACATGTAGCATTAGGGTCTTGGGTTCTAGGCCTCTGTGTAAAGCAAACAGACAGTAGTTTTAGAATTATTTCTTTGTAGACAAACCGAGAGACAAATCTAGAAGTAGACAACTCTAGGAGGCTTACAGTTAATTCTGAGTCATTCATTTAAATTATTAATTTAAAATTGTCTTTTGCCCTGTGTATTTGTGAAGATATAAATGTGAGGTTTACAGCAGCTAAATGGCTAGAACAGTAAAGCAAAAAATAGGCAGCATTACTATTTTTTTTGTGAAATTATGTTTGTACTACATGCATCACCCCTTGGATTCTGGCAGAAATAGATGACGGTGGATAGTAATAGAGGATACTTGTTAGTATGCTGGTAAAGCAATTTTTGTTGCGTTTCTGTGCTTGTTGCGTCTAGTACGTCTGTATTGTTTTGACTCCTCTGCTGTGACCTCAGTTTTATTACTGTAGCTTCTCATATGTAACTGCCTTGTGCTTTTCTAAAGTTCTCCTGGTTCCTCACCCCAAATCACCACTCAAACTACAACCCCCAGAATTCCCAGTCCCACAGTAGTCAGCACAACAATGACTAGCTTCAGGTATCTGTATGTGCGTGTGCATGAGATTTAAAGCTTCAAGTGAGCTTTCTGGACAGCAGGTCTTGTGGTGTTCTTGAATTTGTCCTGTGTGTAATGCCTGAATGTACATCAGGCAGTGCTTGATACGTTCTTTGCAGCATGGCTTTATCCAACTGGTGTAAACCGCTGGTCATTGACTTGCTCAGCTGGCTAGCTTTCCCTGAGATCCCTGAGATCTCCATGACATGGAAATGGTAATTTTTGTTGTTTCAGAAGTCAGGTTTGTGTGCCACAGCACACTCTGCTGGTTGAATGCTGCATTGTCTCAGGTTGCCTATTTTTACTCTGCCACAGTCACAGAAAGACTGTAGATTTTACTGCATTGTTTAAGTATATCCCTTACAGTCTCTGAGTGAACATGTGGGGTCAAATGTGTTTGTAGATGGGGCTTGTCCACTTGGTTGCTTGGAGAAAACACATTTTGCATGAAAAGGAGCAGCCACTTAGAGAGGAATACGAGTCTGTATTTGTACTGGTTACATAGAATGATAAATTATTAAATGTATTGATAATATATAAAATAAGTGAAAATGGAAGTGCTGGGTGCTCTGAAAGTTTGTGTAATTGAACTTATTCATCAAGGTTGCATAGAATCGAGTGCAGATTAGATTATGTGGAATGACTACACTCTACTGCTAGTCTGTCTCATGGAACTTGTTCCGCATTGAAATGAGTGGATATATATGAGCACAATCAATAAAGCAGCTTCAGTGTGTGAAAACAAGCACCTGTGCACCATTTACCCATTAATACATTATTTGGAAATGGTGCATCCCAATGACTCCTCTGTGCTTGCTTCATAAGGAGCACACCCTAACGCATATAGATTTTACCATCTTGGGCTAAAAAAAGGAAATGGTTTCTCAAGAACCAGTGGTTGTCCTCATAGGTAGAGTTTGGGGTTAAACGGGGAGTGCACTGATCACCCTACTGGCCAGAGCTTTGACAGCTGTCTAGTGTTAATTTTACAGCAATTGAAAATAATAAAATATAAAGCTAATATTTTTAGGTCTTTAATTTGGAACGTTTATATCTTATGTTTTATTTGAAGCCATCTCTTGCAGTATATCACAGTGCATGTAAAAAGTATTCCTTTTTATTTTGGTTAGTATTCATATTGATGACAATTTGATGATTTAACTGCAAATCAAGCATTTTTCAGGGTGTTAAAATTACAAGCACTCTGACATGAGCTTAATCTCACATACACCAGCTATGAAACTGATGTAAGAAAAAAGCTGTGGGCAAGTTTTATTCATTTGCCCTGTAATTGAGAAATAAGTAGGGTTCTAATCTTGCATGTCATGTACTTCTGTGTTGCATCATCATTATTAAATATGCAGCACTTCTGATTGGGTTTAATCATGGTTTCTTGAGGGTTTTTTAATGTACGCCATTCTTGCATAATATTCTGTTTTACATAATTTCCATGCTTATGTTGGTAAAGGGCATTTCTGTGTTTTCTGAGATTTGGCTGCCAAATTGAGCATGTATTATTAATTTCTTACTTAATATCCTAGTAACTACTTTTGTTTACTTTTTTAAATTGTTTTTCTAATTTGTGTGGCTACTTTAGAGCATGTGTGGCTTCGGTTGTATGAAGAGTGCTAACTCTCCAAGCAGATGTGCTATTCTCATTCTTCTGTGTTGGGGTGTTTTCTTTATTTAGTCATTTATTTTATTTTTAGCATGTATTTGTTTTAACTTGTCTTGTTTATTTCCCTTTAAGCCTGCAGGCATCCTCAGCCCCAGGCTCTACACCCCGAGAGCAGGAGGAGGTGGTTCCACCTAAAAAAGTGGAATCAGGACAAGGAGCCGAGACAGAGGAGCCAGACCTATCAACGCTGAGTCTGGCAGAGAAAATGGCTCTGTTTAATCGTCTGTCGCAGCCTGGTGCCCAACCAGCAGATGGTGCTCGTGCCGAATTGCGTCAGCGGAGGGTCAATGCTCGCTTCCAGACCCAGCCCATCACTCAAGGGGAGGTGGATCAAGTGAGCATAGCAACCTTTTTGGATATTTTAGAGCAGGGGTCACCAGTTCTGAAACTAGAGGGCCTTAGACCAGCACAGTTTGCTGATTTTTACACACCTGATTTAACTCTTTTAGGGTGTTACCAGGTTTAGTAGATGTGTTAGAACTATGGAGATTGGCAAACTGTCCTGGTCTTGATCTCTCCAGTATCAAAACAAATGATGATTGTTAGATGTTTTAGCCAAAAGATGTTTTATGGGATATTTCTAAGGCACTTTGTCATAGCTATTGTACTGCTTTGTCTACAGGTGGCACATCATTAATCCAGTGAACATTGTCTACACTCTTAAAGGTGGTGCTTTTAAGGGTTCTTTATTAAAGAAAATGGTTCTATATAGAACCATGAACACTCAAAGAACCATTTGCATGATTTAAAGGGTGCTTTGCATCATGAAAGGGTTCTTTGTGTACATAAATGTGCTGTAAGCGGTCTATGTAGAACCTTTCTGAAAAGGGTCCTATATAGCAACCAGAAGGGTTATTTTACTGTTACAAGCTTGACACTAACAAGATACTGCTACATAGAGCCATTTTCAAAATGGTTCTATTTAGAAACATATACTACAAATTCCACATCAATCTGAAGAACCATTTCACCATGTAAGGAACCTTTTGATCATGCACAGGGTTCTTTGAGTGTTCTGTATAGAATAATTTACTTTGCAAAAGAACCCTTGAAAAGGCATCTTTTTGATAGTGTAGTTTTGTGGAACATTTCCATGACTTTTTCTTTCAGTCCTGGTTTAAGTGTGAAGGAACATTGTCACTTTTACAGGAACTAATACAGGACATAGCTGCTTCAGGTCACAAAGATTCTCATGCCATCACTAATGGTTCTGTAGAACCACCACAGGGCAAGCAAGTAAGAAAATATAGATCGCTTGATTGACCTGCCTTGATCATTCAACAGCTAGAACAAGTAGTTTTGCATCTTCTTAATCTAGACTGCTGCTTGACTGCTGTGCTCTGGTTGGGATACCTTGTAAGGATGTTCTTAAGGCTGCCACATGTGAACGAAATGCAGTATCTAGTGGATGAAGGGTGCTGGTTCTTGGTTTGAGACCTGGGTGTGTCCTCATTTTCTTTATGCAGTTTGTAATACTAGTTGCAGTGAGAACGCTGCAATATGGCCCTTCCCCCCCTTTCACTCCCTTATGATGTACAAATTCACTTCAGATGAAGTTTTTCCCACCTTTGAGAAACACCATCAGAAGGGGGTTTCCTAGTCTGGCTGAAATGTCCCATAACAAACATAAAGGAATTTGTTAAAATTAAGAGGTAGCATAACTGAATCTGGAGGACAAAAGAACATGCTGCTTAGTTGCCCTCTGAAGGCTTAAAAGATTTAAAAGTCAGAGGTGTCTGGTTGGATTTCTGACTATATCATACATCTTTACATTAACATTACATGCACAGACTCTGGCTCAAACGCCTGCCTCAAAATTTAGGCATGCTCAGAATGCTTCACCACGTTTTCATGGAGATCTTTGAGTACTTGTAATAATCAGATTCATCTGCTTGATGAAGGGGACTGAAGCACCACCAATGTTACAAAATGTTCTTTGGCACATTGAGAACATTTCCATCAGAGCGGTCTCCAAATTCCCCAAACTTGCGTAGTGTTTAAACTTAGGTTTGGGTGGTATCTGTTTTTCATGTCACCAAACAATCCTAAAGTATTCAAAGTAACAATTCCATGCAGGGAGTGGCAAAAAGATCCATCTGTATCCACAAGGCATGTGCAAAATAAATCCCACAGCAGAGATTCCCAGGCATATAGTCTTAAGAAAAAAATCTAAAAAGCTTAAAAAGCCCTTATTGAAACATGATAAGCTTACTACTAGTACCTAGAATTAATAAAGCTACATTAGGGGGGAGAGCCTTCTCATATGAAGCCCCCCAGCTTTGGAATAATCTTACTGTTAATGTTTGGGACAGCCTCAGTCTAGGCTACAAACTTACTTGTGTAGTCAAGCCTTTGGTGATTAGTCTTCCCTGTCAGATCTAGACCTGCTGGAGTCTCTGCTGCTCTGTTAACACTGTAATCTGTGATCAGTAACTCATTACAGAACTAACTGCTTTTCCCTTTATTTGCCATGTAGAACAGCTGCCCATCCTGTGCGTCTGATGCTGTCGCCTCTTCTGCCTTGATCGGGTGCCACTGTTTGCCAGCCTTCTGGACCGGCTTGACCACCTTAGAGCGTCTTGCTGTATCACCCTCAGACGCCACTGCATAATCTTAATTAATCAAATTGCCCCACCTGTTTTTCCCGCTTTATGCTATAATACTTTAATTCTTTATACTAACAATGTTTGCTATCCGGTGTCGACTAGAAGAGGTTCCCCTTCTGAGTCTTGGTTCCTCTCAAGGTTTCTTCCTCTTGACCTTAGGGAGTTTTTCCTTACCACTGTCGCCACTGGATTGCTCATAGGGGCCTTGGACCTGGATTTTCTTTCTGTAATACTGATGTTTTTTTTTCTGTAAAGCTGCTTTTGTGACATCACCTGTTGTGAAAAAGCACTATATAAATAAACTTCGCTTGCTTGCATGTTACAGTATTGCTGACTGAAAAGGAGGAACCCAGATTTGCTGTAGGGGCTACTCTGTATGCCATGCTTGTAGTCATCGTCCAAGCTCTCTGTGCATCCTGCTGCCTGGATATGACCCCTTTGTGCTGAATGGTTTTGATCTTTTTAGCTGAGAGTTGATGGTAGTGACGTGAATGCTGATGTGTAGTGTTTTTAATGAAGATGGAAATTCATGTGCTCTTTCACAAATGAATCTGTCTATTTGTTGTTGTTTAAATGTCACTGTATTTGAATCTAATTTTATCCTTTTTTTTTTTTCCTCTCTCGTTGCACCTCCTACCTCTTTTATTCGTCTTTCTCTAATTGTTCTCTTTCTCTCTGTAGCTGCAGAATGGCGTGAAGTTGGAGCCTCTCTCTGCATCGTTGGTCCGGTCCGTTGCTGCGGTCACCGCCCAGGCCTCTGTTGCCACGGTGACAAGCCCTTCTATGGCAATGACTGGAGACGTCCACTTGGGGATGTCCACTGGCCTCCCTTACACACCGCCCACTCAACCCCCACCCAATCAGCCTCCAGACAATAAGCCACCAGCTTATGAGAGAGGAGTGCGATATTTCAGCCTCACAGAGAGTGGAGAGAACCGTACCCCTGAACTCCACTCTCCACCACCAGCAGAAGCCCTCAGCCAATCAGCGCAAGGCAAGGGCGTGGTGGTGGCAGTTCCAGCCAATGAGCAGAAGCAGGAGGAGGAGAGTGGGTGGGGGAAAAAAATTGGCTTTGCAGAGCCCCCTCACGCCTTCCCTCGTACACACACCCTCTCACACGCTCACGGCAGGGGTGAGACTGAGCCGAGCCATCAGCCAGAGCGAGAGAGGCAACGTGAGTGGGAGAAGGAGCAAGAAAGAGAGCAAAAAGGAGAGAAAGAGAGTGCGCTTATCCCGAAAAGAGGCTACCTCTCACCAGATGCTTTTCAGACGGGGCAAGGGTGCAGCAGCTCAGGTAAGGAAAGGTGGAAAGGAAAGAAAAGAGGGAAAATCATGCAGGACTGGGATTAAGAGCTGGTTAGGGGGTGCAGTTTTGCTCAGCTGTGTCCTTATTGTGTCTGACACACATGCACACGCTCTGTGTCACACTTGGCTGCCTGTCCGCCAGAGCCGCGTTCTGATTGGGTTAAGTAGGCTCCGTCTGCCATGCTGCTCGGGGCTGAATGTGATTAGCATAATTTTGCCATCCATCCAGCCCACGGCTTTCTTTGTCTGCGCTGGAGAAACCGCAAAACAAACTGACAATGCTGGTGTGAAGGTGGTGGGAGGTTTTTTTCGCTGGAGTGTTACTATTTCTCCTTCATGCTTTTGTCTCAGGAGAGAAGGATGTGTTCTCGGTGTTAAGTAAGTGTGAGTGGAATTGCATTAATAATTTGCTGGTATGTGCTAAGATGGGGAGGAAAAAATGAATGAGCCTAATCTTGCATGAGATGTCAATACATTGTACAGTTTTTTTAATGTAAATAAATACATGCAAATATACATTTATAAAGACACAATGGAACCCTTCTGTGTTGAGCTTCATTTATTCACCTCAGTATATATACCTCATGTGTACATTTGCAAGGGAAAAATCCACATCAGCGCCAATTTCCTCCGGTTTGCCATGAAGGTCTGAGCAGTTAAAGTTTATATGTAGCACTGTGTGATTTTGGCATAAATAGGCAAAAAATTAAAGGACTACTTTGATGGGAAAAAAATTTAAGTTTTCCCCACTTATTCCAGTTGTTGATGATAAAACAAGATGTTTGCTATCCAAATTTTCCTTGCTGAATTTAGTGCTAGAGCTATGAGGAAAATGTAGCTAGAAAACAATGGTCAGTAGTCACCCAAATTGGTTCCCCAAATACAGCCCCGAAACTTTTCTCAGCCTGGTCAGTCCACTTCCAGATCTTAATTTAGTCATGCAGACTACTTGTCAGTGTAGCTTAGAACACAGTATAACTTGGAGTAGACTAGAAAAGTAACTGAACACAACGCTATGGCTGGATAACATGGCTGACTGCAGGATTCAGGTACACCGTGACATTTTGTTCATTTTTATAGATCAGTCTTGCTGGGTTCTAAACCACATCAAGTCTGCATGACCTTAATGAAGAGCTGGATAAGGTGTTGATGTGCTTAGGGAAGTTTTAGGCATGTACTAAAGGAAAAAGATTTGGGTGACAATTGACTTGTAGTATGTCATTTTTCCACTTGGTGATTAATTTTACTGATGCTTGTTTACTGTTTACATTCAATTCTCGTAAAATAGTGATAAAGTGGAGGCTGTAAAATGGACACAGGCACTTGAGCAGGGTGAGGATAGTTGTGCAGTTGAATTTGTAACTGAACTATGTGGAAACTGGATGCTGCTGCTGGAAAACAGTATGTTAGCATCATTGGCCTCAAAGCAGCCCCGACTACAGAAGCAAAATTTGGACACTGAACATGTCTTGGCTGGTTGACTACATTTGAGGCAATTGGGAAAAATTGTATGAGTATTTTTTATTTACCAAACCATTCTTTTAAAGTAGTGGACACATCTAATTGAAAATACATAATCTTGCAAGAATATACAAGATTGGTCAGAATTGGGTCATTTTTCAGTTTCGTTTTCTAACCTGAATGTATTGTTCATTTGTGTACATTTTTCCACAGACACTCCTGAACCCAGACTTCAAGTGCGTACCGTGAGCACTGCGGCCGTTGCCTCCAGAAGTTCTTCACACGCTTCACATATCACCTCTCATACACTTCCTTACCTACAACAGACGCTGCCTCACATATCACCTCAGTCCCAGCCACAGCTGCAGTCGCAAACCAAACTGCTTCAGCCGCACTCTCAGACCTCCCCTCAGACCCACATACGCTCTCAGCCCCAACCTTACGCTCAGACCTCACCTCAAACTCCTCCTAGAGCACAGCTGGCCCCCTACCCTGACCACAAGTCTCAGCCTCAACCCCACCTATATACAGACGTCCAGTCTCCACCTCCACAACAGACAGCACAAGCATACTCGGAACCCCAGCGACAGACACCAACTAAAGCGCCCCCACAAACCCAACCGAAGCCTCAGACGTTCATCCCCACTCAGTCGTATTCCTACACCCCTCCGCAGACCAAGGTCCCACCACAGACACAGCCCAAACCCCAGTACTTCATACCAAATCAGCCCGAGGTTCAAACAGGCCCCTACAGCCAAGCACAACCACCAGAAATCTCAGGCTCTGGCCAGCTTGGTCCCCCTGAGCCCCTTGCATCCAGGGAAAATCAGCCTGTGGCCAACGAAGAACCAGAGACAATGACGTCCATGTCGATTAAAGAGAGGTAAGTGGATGTGGGGCAACACTACGCAAAGACAAGCAACTGCTAAGGGCTAGGACTGGGCAATATTCAGTTCAAAAAATGACGATCCAGTCGTGTGTAAAAGTTTGAGTGCCCATGGTCAAATTCCATATTTTGTTAATTTTCTAAAATAAGGTCCAATAGCATTTCACTCCTTGCCACTACCAAAAGCCCTTGCCCCTCTGTTTTGCATGCCTAGGGGTAGGGTGTCCTGATTTTTGTTGAGATAGAAGTGTAGGGTGAAGTGTTAGGGCTACATGGCCCTCCAGACTGAGTTTTTTTTTTTTAATTTTTTTATTTTTTTATTTTTATACCGTTTACTTTGTTCCAAAGCCATTGTTGGTGATTACAGCTTTTGAGAAGTCTGCAGTAACAGGTAATTGGCTTTCTGCAGGATTTTGGTTGTTTTTGGCCCATCCCTCTTGGCAAACCATCTTCAATTCCCTGAAGTTTCAAGAGTCTCCCGGATGGACATGCAATTTAAAAATCCATATATTTTCAATAGGAAGACAGGAGATTGGCTAGGCTATGCAAGCACCTTTTTCTTGTTGAAATTTCCATCTCCCTTTTCTTGGCTGGTGAGATTAAATTTTGCACCAGTGTCCTGGTATATCGCTCCTTTCACGTTTCCTTTAATGATATGTAACACCTGACTTTGTTTGTAGACATGCAGCTTCACATCACAAAGCACCACATCATGACACTTAGTGTCGTAGTAATACATGGTCAAAATTCAAAGTGAACATATGCACTGTAAGTGAATATTAAAAACCAAAAACTGAATACTTGTTTTCCCCTCTGTATCAATGTTTTGCGACCATTTTCACAATATAGAGAAGACCAGAGCAATGATGCACTAAATTGTAGGGTGATACATAGGACATCACTTTAGGCTTTAGCTTCTCACTGAGGATAATTTTTGCCTTGTGTTGTGTCCCAGAGTAGCATTTTTCTCTGACTTGGATCAAGCCCGGTCCATTGACCATCTGTTTAAGCACTAGATTTCGCATTTCTGGCAAAGAGTCCAGAGGTTTGTTCTTGATGCTAAGCTGTGTAAGTACCTGGTCACTGAGTGCATTGTGCTGATGTGGGGGGTGTGGCACCAGCACTGTTCTCCTTGTGTCCTTTTTGATGAATGAATGTGGGTCAGTGCAGCTCTCTCAGCCTTCACTGAGCCACAGAGAGATCGCTATTTTAGAGCACAGCTCTGCTGTCTGCTCTTCTTGCCGGTGATGAAACGGGGAAAATGGAAAGAAGAGGGGTGGGGAGAGGCAAAGGAAAGGAAAATGTAAAGTACTGACTTAAGAGAGAGCAAAATTGTATTGACTGAAATGATTGAAGTCCTTTCCTGAAGTTCTTTTTCCTGTTGTGTGTTTTTTTTTTTTTTTTTTTTTTTTTTTCCCCCTTCTTTGAACCTTCAGGTCTGTCATCTAATAAAAGTGGCACCGGTATTTTTGGTTATATTTGGAATATTGTTCACATGATGTTACTTTTCTTTCTGTCCCAGATTAGCCATGTTGAAAAAGAGCGGGGAGGAGGATTGGAAGAACAGGATCAACAAGAAGCAGGAAGTCGTACAGGAAGTGGTGTCAATGAGTGAGAAGAGCAGCCAAATATGGCAGGAGCAAGGATTCAAGAAGAAGGTAAATTATCAGACACTGCTCTCATCTGAAGCAATGCCAGGCTGAACCAGTGGAGCAGAACACACTGAACATGTTTGCAAACCCACTGACTTTTTGAGATATTCCCCCGCTTTGGATGATGAATGTCATTCACATTAGTTGTGTAGATTTGATGAGTAAGTGAAGGAAGTAGGCGGTCTACTTGAAGCAGAGAGTTATGAGAGAGGATACAGTTCAGTCATTATTTAGTCAGCCTAAATAAATAGCATTCATTTTTATTGGTCAGTCAAAACTGAGATTGTTACCGAAAACTGGCAAGAGACGCGGTGACACTATTGGAGCCAGTAGAACACAAATGATGGTCTAAGTGGCCTTTATTTATGTGGGGCTAAATTTTGTACACCTTGGCCTTTTGATCTTGGTATGGTAAGCAACAGAGTGTGTGTGTGGGTGTGTGTGTGTGTGTGTGCGCGTTTATTTTACAGCATATTTTCCTGTATTTTGAGAGCTTACCAGAAACTTCATGAAATCATTTTCTGCTCATGGTTCTCCCATATTTCTTCTCATGAGTTTATCTGAGTGAAAGAATGGAACATTCAGGATTGATTTTACTACAAAAAAATGCAGCTCTGTAAATTCTCATTGCATGACATTGTGCTAGAGCACCTACTGTGTAAACCTATTGCTTGAGTTGTATTTAATGCTACATTTGTTTGCTCTTTTTGTTTTGGCTATGAAGATTTTAGAAATTCCTCGCCTTTTTAAACAAGGATTAAAAATGTTAATCGTTAATCGTGAACTGACCACCAATAAACAGTGTTTTTTCATAATAGAGGCAGTTCCTAAAAAGACATTTGTCTTACTCTGCAATAGAAATTAATGGAGTCACTCAGTAATCTTTCTCTTGTCCACTAATCCCATCATCAATTATTATTTTTCAGCAAGACACCAATTATTCTCCATGGTGTTACTGTACATTCTTGCATTGCTCTTGTTCATCCAGTGTTCAAGTTGACTGGCTTAACCATCGTAGCCTAAAGACGCTCAAGTCCTTAACCTGATTCCCATAGGAGGGTAACACAATAGTACATTACACTTTGTTATTATGTTTGTCATGTTGAGTAAACAGCACAGCTATGGTCATGCATACACAAAGTGCAATTTTGAGCTTCGAGTCTATTTTGTACCTTTTGCTACATGCAAAAGTGGTTTCCAGCTGAACATAACACAAAATACATAATTCAGAAAGCATTCCAGGTGCATTAACACAAAAAAAGCACATGGGCTGTATTTCAACTTTTACTTTTCTGCATCCTCCTCCTTTTCAACACCCGATACTGCTCCTTTGGACTTGGAAGGGAAACATTCTGGTAAATTTAGTATAATGTTTTTTTGTCACTTTTAAATTTTCATTTATTTATTTAAAGGTCTTTGAAACAAACGAAAAACAGTGCTGTTCAATGCTGCAGCTGATGATGCTACAGCCATCTGTTGCCAGGAGTCATGATGATTTAAATGAAATTTTCTATCCTGAGTATTACATTGTAAATGTCACATTACTGCAGCTGTAGCATAAGCATAATTTTTCACCGATATCTGGTGGTGCCTTACATGCACTTGCATTCCCTGTGTGTTGTAGGAAGAAAGGGCTGTTGAGGAGTTTACGTCATCTGAGCAGGTTTGGGTAAGATTCAAGAGTGCTTAATACATTAACCTCTGCAGAAGCTGCAGCTATCGGAGCCTTTTTCTGGTGCACTACTTCTCGCTTTCCGTTTCATGCTTCAAGGTGAATGATGGATGCTCTTAAAGGCCAGGGAATTGCTCATGCAAAGTTCTGCCACTTTGACTTTTTGCTTGTTCTGCTTGTCTCTGATTTCACAAACTACTTATAGGGTTCCAAGCACAGGTCAGTTCCTTTATTCAAGCTGGGTATAAATGGGTATGCGCTAACAGGTGGCTGTCTTCATTCTCAGTGTTTCTTTACTCATGCTTTGCCTTTAAAGTGGCTGTAGGGAAATTGGATAACTTCTAATCATTTAAATACACTAAAAATTAAGGGTGCCTAAATGGTTCTTGGCTTTGACGTACGCTTCTGGGAAAACCGTTAAAGGGTCCATATTATGGAAGATAAAAATTCTCACCTTTCTTGAAATGGAAGAGTTTGATGTTTTTTGTAAGCACTGTTAGTTTCTAAATGCAATTTTCCATATATAATCTATATCTGCAGACTAAGTTGCAAAAATGGCCTGTTTGGAATTCATTGTTTGATGCCACAAAAATCAGTGTGTTTAACATGTATCCGCCTAATTTGGTTTACCACAGATTACTGCGTTAAGTTATTAAGTAGTGATTCAGCCTTTTTGAATGAGGCACTATAAGATCAGAGCAGAGACCAACTGTGTACGTCAGTCTTAAAGGCACAGTAGCAAAAATAACCTTTGTAATTCTAAGGCCCGTGTGTCAAACACAAGGCCCACAGCCCAGATGAGGGCTGTCACACAATCCTGTCTCGCCCACAAAAGTATTTTAATTTTCTATTAATATTAGCCTGTTTCATAATGTGCCCCAGCATGCATTGCAACAAAATGTGGTCTGACTTTCCTACCCCAACAACCTATGGGACAGAGGTTATACCTCACCTCTACAATTCTGCACAATTCTACACCAATCATATCACCAAAATGCATTTCAGCAGCAGTTCAGCCAGTATAAACACTTAACGTCAGCTCAGCAGCTTAGAAACTGAGCCTAAGTCTTAATGAACTTGCAGCAAAGAAAGGATGTAAGTGGTCTAGTTCAAGCAAATATTCAGGTTTAAAAGACTGAGCTCCTGTGAACATTTTAAATAATTTGTGTGTCTCATACTTCAAGGTCTACTTGAAGTGTCTGTATTGTACTGGTGAAGTTTTTGCGTATTTTGAATAAACAATGGCCAGTTGGATTGTAACACAACATGAATTGTTTTTCATTTTTAATTATTTCTCTGGCCCACAGATTTGATGAGATTTTTGAATATGGCTCTTTTACTGGTTGAGTTTGACACCCCTGTTCTAAGGGACAAAAGTTAGAAGTTAGAAAATGGTCGTGCCACAAGATTTAGGACTGTTTTTTTGTGCATGAAACCACACAGATATCAAAAGTGGTTCATATTATTGGGGAAAAAAACTGAAATTCGGATATGGGCTATTGAATTTGTGTATAGACCCACCCACTGAAACGTTCCTTACAGGACCAACAGTGGTTTTACTATGACATTGTCAATGAACCCTTTTTGCACGGTTATATTTAAGAATGCTGGGTTAACATTTTCCAAGCTTTTACGCTTCTGATTGGCGTTGGACCTCATGGTTCTTATCTCTGTCTTGTCCTGTCACAGATGTAAAATGTTGCAGTACTGACTCTCCATGCATGTGTGTAATATATGAACTGCAGCTTTTGAAGTCCTGTTTTGTTCTTGTCCTCTCATATTAAAAGCTGTGCATTTTATTCTGCAAAGTTTTTGTGGAGTCATAACTTTCAGAGGTCTAAGTATATTAGGATTCGGCCTACTTTTTAGCTGCATTCATTTCTCATCAGCTCTTACTCATATTCTGTGTTACTTTCTCACATTGCTCTGGGCCTTTCTTGTTGCTCATCCTGTCCTTTCATTTGGGCCTTTTTCAGTTTTTCTTTTTCTGTCCTTCTGTTCTCTCTCCTTCTCACTCAATCTCCTGTCTGTAGGAGCCTGTTTTTGCCTCCACCTATTCTCCCCCTCCTTTCCCTTCCACCCAAAAAAGTCAGGATGTAGAGCATCCAGGCCAGGTGAGTAAGTCTAAAATGAGCTTGATGGGGCCTTTTCAGGGATGGATATTTACTTATTTATTTTAAGCCTGTTTCTCTAATTAGAGCCTAACTGACAGTAACATGCAAAAGTTTGGATATTCATCAAGTGAAGTTTCATTTTCTGCGTAAAAATAAGTTACACATCCTCTACAGAGAACATGGGTCTACACATTAATGCACAGTTACTGTTTATTAGCTGAATTGCACATATTGAGGAAAAGTTATGCATGAAATGTGGCTTGTGTGAAAGGTCCGACACGTTTTATATCTGATTTTTTCCAGTATGTTAAACTTGCCAGATAAATAAAAATTGTGCTCAAAAATGTCAAGAACATGCAATATTTGTCTGTACCCTGTAGTTTGATTTAGAAAATCAACAAAATCTTGACCAGGGGATTTCAAAAGGTTTACATACTGGTAATAATATAAAATAAAAATGTTATTATTAAAAAATGTTTTCATTAATTGTTCATTTTAAACACCCAAAGGTTTGATTTTGACCTGGATTGTGTCTCAGGTTTGTCATCCAAGTGCCATTTACCATTAGAACAAATAATGCAACTTTTTCTGTGGCGAGTAATTAATAAAATCCAAACCACAAAGAATTCTGGGTAACTCAACCACCAGTGTTGCAATGTTTGTATTATTTGAGAATGAGCTTCTGTTTATTTGAGATTAAGAAACATGGCCATTTGAGAACTGAGGGTCACAACTGACAGTAATATCTGTTAATAAATCACTGTTTAAACTACTGGGGAACATATTTCCATTTTAATATAAATATCAAAATATATTTTTAGCCTTTACATTTGTATTTACCTCAATGTTCATACCACAGCCTTGTGGGAGTGGTGTAGTTGGGTGATTGTAGGCTAGCTGTGAGTCGTAGCAAATAAGTTGTTTATTCAGAAAAAGATTTTAAAAAGGCTTCACAGTGCGGCTAAAGAAAACTTCTGAAAGTCTTCAATTAATGTCTTTTATGTATCGTAGTGGAGAATGAAACAAATACACCTACATTATTATCCAGTGCTAATATGCTGCTTACACTTAAGCAAATGAGTCTTTTGAGTCAAGATCAAGGTTACTCACTCCAGCTGACAATTCTTTTCTCTTTCCGTTGTTAATTCATCATTTAGAGCATACATATTTGCTTCTAATATGCTTATTAAAATTGTACTATGCCTCCTGCCCTGCTTCCAAACAATCACTTTGGCCTTGCCTGCGTTTTCTCCTTGCTTCCTGTGAATGTGTTGTGAAGCTTGCAGCATATGTAACAAGTGAAATGGTGTTTCTGATTCCCAGTTTGTTCTCTATCCACTCAGAGGCTGGGAGAGGAGGGCGAGAGGCAGATGTCTATTGAGGAACGGAAGCAGATGATCTCCACTCGAGAGGAGGCATGGCAAAGCACTGGCAAGGGTGTGGCAAACGACTCCGCCCAGTACACTGTGGCAGCTCGGATGGTGAAGAAAGGTTGGGATACACATGTGTAGATGTACTGCTAGTTAGCCCAAATTCAGGATGTAATGTGATGGAAAAGTGAATTAGAAACATCATATTGTTCTGTGTGAAAGATGAGGGTCTCTGAGCCAGCTGACCATTTTACACCCAGTGATGGGATTAGAAGGTGAAAAACAGATTATTGGGTTGTTATTATGGTGGTGGTGGTGGTGGTGGAGGAGGAAGTAGTAGTATAATTGCTAGTGCACAGTGAAATAATTGAAAAGAATGATGGATTGTGCTTAATATGACCAAGAACAAGAAATGAAATGTCCATTTTGATTTTAGATACACTTTAAGTACATATCAAATACATTTGATAAGATTTTAGTCATTTTGTGTCTTTTCTATTGGTCCATTCATTCTAAAATATTTGCACAATTTAAATGACATTTTCTTATGATGTAAAAACAAATAATAATTGTACAGTGAT
The DNA here is from genome assembly GCF_015220715.1 of Pygocentrus nattereri. Taxonomy (NCBI): domain Eukaryota; kingdom Metazoa; phylum Chordata; class Actinopteri; order Characiformes; family Serrasalmidae; genus Pygocentrus; species Pygocentrus nattereri. Next base: position 10,574,368 of record NC_051229.1, on the reverse strand, counting down.
TTTAGTACACCTGAAATATTTACTGTTTGCTTGATTTTGCTTAGTATTTTTTATTATTAATCATATTAAAAATTCATGTATATCTTTATTATTAATATTATAAAAAATAAATTATCACTATTATGTATTTTGTCTTAGGTATGACTGATATTAAACGGTTTGAGTTTCTATAGGCCATTTGAGTACTCAGTCAATTCACACTCACAACTGACAATCATATTTTAGTAAAACACTATTTAACTAACACTTATAGTATATAATTAACATGTTGTATAAAATTAAATTTTAGCATAACTAATTGCTTATACTTGCTTATGCATTTTCACTTCTTTTAAATATATAAATATGTATCTAACACAAAGCTTTGATTGTGGCTTTGATTGTGTCTTAGGTTTGGCTGCTTCCTCAGCGGTGATCAGTCCCATTCTGTCTCCTGTTTCTGCTAAACTGAAGAGCAGCATACCAGCTGTCACCAAACCACAGGAGGGTAATGTCACCAACAACTCCTGCATAATATCTTTCATAGTAACGTCTTCAATTTAGCATGCATGATGGATCATGCATTTAATCTGCAAATATGATTTTCATTTTTTATTGGCTATAAAAAGCATGTTTCCTATTGCAGAGATTGAAGCCAGAGCAGATATGGAATCTGATAAAAAGCTGGATAAGTTGGAGACATTTTTAGGACGTTTGAATAGTAAAGGTGAGCACAGTAGATGCTGTGATATGCTTGTTCTCTAGGCCTCTCTGAGTGTGGAATGGCTGTTCTTTCTTGCTTACTCTATTGTCACTCGCTTGCTCTCCCTTCATCCCCTTTATCTCTCAGTGACGGGCTTGCAGGAGACAACTCTGACAGTCACTGAAAAGGCAGTGAAGGAAGTGATGCGATTGGATGATGAGATCTTCTCCAAGTTCTACCGTCACGTGGCGGACATTCCACGTACTATTGCAAGCAGAGTCCCAATTGAGGAAGATTTTGATGTCATCTTTGGTAAACAAACACAAAAGTGAGTACATAATCTTGAATATGAAACCCTAAAATATCAGCTCCAAAATGGGCATGCAATCTTTTGTAGAAATGAGTTTGCAGCAAGTTTTCTTGCTATGAACAACAACATTATGAAGAAAAAAGCATAAAGCATGCATTGTAAGAATATCCTGACCAAATAAAAGGATTTAGGCTTATTTTGATGGATTAGGTATTTGCCAGTGTTGTAAAGATGACAAAATTGGTCATTATCCACAACATGCAGGAGTGAGCTGCATCTTCATAACTTAACCAAGTTGTCTAAATGCCTGCAGTGTTTGAGTTAGTCCTGTTTCATCTAAACACTGTTATGGAAAAAGTTAAGAGCTTCGAGTCTATTTTTTGCCACTAACTGGGAGCATTAACAAAATACACTCTTGCCTCATTTTCACTCAAGTTGATAAAGAAATACAAATCTTCTGCTCTATTAGCTGCATTAGCAGAAACTACATTAACAGCTAAACATGCATATTAAAATGAAATGTGAAATAATACCATTTTTTACATCACTATAAAATGATTACTTCACATAAGTAGTCCACAAAAGCAAAATGTATGTTTGGGTTATATGACTATGGACATCAAAAATGAAATTTTTGCTTTAAATAGCAGCCAAAATACCTGGTAAGTCAAATTTGATCATAAGCCAGTATTCAATGCCCTATGAAGTGCTGACTTATCAATTCAAAAATCATTTAGAAGGTTAGTTTATGCACTGCAAAAAATGGTGTCTTGTCATGTAAAATTGTCCTAAATCTATTCAATAAATCTGTTTCTTCTATTGACTGTTGTAAGCTTAATTTAATTTATTTAACTTATTTCTAATTAACACTATCTCACTATCAGCAAATTAATTTTCTTGTTTTAAGAAAAGTGCTTGAAACAAGCAAAATTATCTGCCACTAAAGTGAAAACATTTTAAAGTTAAATACTTGGAAATACATTAAATAATAAATGAAGCTCCAACAGTCTCAAAATAAGAAATTAGATATATTGACTACATTTGATATTGACTATTTGAGATCATTTCACTTGACAAATTTTTGGTAGTGTGTACATAATGAATACTTGAAGACTGTAATTGTAATATAGTATTAATTGGCAGTCTAGCATATTTTACCTGAATTGTAACACTATCTATGAGAAACAAAGATCTGATCGACCTATACAAAACAAAGTACTCGTTGATCAGATTTCTAACATCATTCTTCAAATTCTGCAACTCTTTGGACATGCTAATCTTATATCTTGCTTTGTAGTTCTTTGGCATATTGCTTATTGTGTAGAAAAGAAAGGATTGTGACTGAAAAATGATCTGAGTATCTGCCTTGGTTGCTGTGTTCTTTGCTGTGATTGTCTTTGACCCTGATGGCTCCTGCTGTCTACAGCCGGAACTAATCAGAGGAGTTGAGAGAGTGAAACGAGAGCCATTAATAAACCTTGCAGGAGTATTTAATCAAGCAAGTATGCAACCAAATGTGATGCTAAAAATGTGTGATTGAAGAGCTGTGGTTTCTGTCCTTGAAAGACATTGGCAAACAACCGTGTGAACTAAACAGGTGTGGAGTGCACAAAGCTTGGGTGCCCTGGGTCAAACATCCTCTACAGAATTAATGATTTTGCATGTTTTACTTCTTATTGTCTGGCTATGTCACTGAGAATAAAGATCCAGAAAATTCCAGAATGCTTAGTATTTTGAAAACGATCAAATCTTAAGGCCCATAACTTGACACACAAATATTACAAATTCTAATTCTAGTGTATTTTTTCAGTTAATGGACATTTTGCTGATTCAAAAATGTAGGAAATTTGAGAAACACCTCAGTGTCTTCTGTGTAGTTTTTGGTTTAATGTCGATTCAATCTGTGACATAAGTTATTAATGAATAACAGCATTAAAAGAGGAATCCACCTATGTGTTTTTAATGGTTCATGTCAAGTCATTCAGAGTGAGTGTTGTGCAGCCAACATTTTCTTTATAGTGGTGGTGATAGGAAGTGGGGGTTGTGATGTCTTCAGCTTGGATATAGCCAAGTCTCTTGCTACAGAAGCACATGAAGGAACTTGTCTTTTGAGTTTTATGTGTGAGAAAATGATGTTGAATCAAAGTATTTTCCAGCAAAGTAATTGCTGGAAATTTGACCCACTTTTGTGCATACATACATATCTATTTTCTGACCCCTTCTTGACTTGTTTGAGCCCAGGCTGACTTCTGCAATGGTGCAGCACAAGAGGGCAGTTCGTCCGTCACGTAATGTTCAGGCTTCTCGTAATCCACTGAAGATTCTAGCAGCGCGAGAGGACATCAGACATGAGTACACTGAACAACGGCTAAACATTGGTGTTCTGGAAAGCAAGAGGATCAAACAGGAGAAAAGTGAGTGATGGAGGGAGAAGGTAAAGTGCACATGTAATAGCAATCCCAGTTTTCTTTGTCTACTTTTTTGTAATGTGTATACATTTGTTGTAGTGCAAAAATTTACCATTTACATTCCAGTCCATACAGTCCACATACGGTCTCATGCAAAAATTTGACTACCGCTGGTCAAATTTGCATGTCAACACATCCTCACAGCAGTAGTTCTTAATCTTTTTCATAGCATGGTCCTTTTGGGCTTAAATATCCACATATCCCAGTATACACATTAAATAAATTACTGGAGAATAATCAGATATTAAGTCTGCTCAGTTACTCCGCCTAGGTTCTGTAGCTAGCACTTCACCACCGACCACAAATCTTTAGTCTGCTGCTGAAACATTGCTTCAAATTCAGTGGCCAATCAAGATCCTTCCTCAGCAACAAGCTCATCCAATACAAACGTATCTACATGAGCCTATCTTCCGTGGCCAGTACGTAGAGCTTCAGCAGACATACTAGTTATACATAATACATTATAAGGAGTTTTTCAGCCTGGATGGGTTTTTGAAGGAGCTACAATGAAGGGCAGCTATCAGAGCAGAGGTCATTTACATATCAGTCTTGAAGGCACCCAAGTGTATTTACACATCATGTCAAATACTTTACATAGCACATAAAGCCACACAACTGTAATATGTGGACCTCTGCCGTGTCCTGCTAGAGAAAGGAAGGGGCTGAGGGAGAGAGTGACTAACTAAAGGTGAACATGTACTCTCAGAATAGAAATTCAGTACAGACCTGCTGAAGTGCAGGAGGATCAAAGAGGAGAAGAGGGAAGAGAAGGATATGCAGAGAGAAACAGGGAGGGGTGAGTGGGAGAAGAGAATAAGGGCAAAGACTGCTTGTGTTGAAGTGAATACGCATTGTTCTCTTAAGCATGTTGTGTTTTAAACTGTTTGTTTGTCTTTGTCTAATGTGCAGTTTATAGTGAGCAGGAACTCCAGTCTATTGGAAAATGGCCCTTTCAGTACTAATCTCAAAATTCTGCTGTGTTCAGCCAAGTCTCTAACCATTCATCACTGTGTGCTGTGAGCATTTGGTCACATGCTTTTTTTTTTTTTTTGGGACAGATCAAGGAATTCATAAGACACATAAATAATTTTGGTCAAAAGTAGTGTAGGTAAGCTCTTAATGTGGCCTAGAGCCTAGAGTCAAAAAAATGTTTGCCCCTCTAATTGTACAGACTTTCCAGCTGCATTTAATATTACAATGCTAGCATGAATGGAGCAAGATAACTGGTCCAGAAGTACTTCCAAGAAAGGAGTCTTGTTCCATTAACTTCCATTTAAAGTTAAATGTTAAAAGTAAATTGATCATTTTCAAGTTTTTGGTCACTACAATACAGGGCATGCATTACACAAATACATCATATTCAAGGAATCCCTGTGGTGTCAACCGATCCTGGCTATCACAGCCCCTGATTTAGACTAATTAAACAAAATCAAAAAGATTCAAACTTTGTTTAGCACAAGACATGAAGCAAAGAGAAAAGTACCCAAACTGAGGTAAGTCATCTAGATAGCCAGATAGCAGCATTGCTAATTATAGATGTTAAATCCCCCCCCCCCTCCTCAATTAATAAGGCATTTCTATCCTGTGAGTAGTCTATACTCTCCACAGTAATGAAACACACTGCCTGCCCCCAAAGATTCATCGCAAACCAGTTTTTCAAAAGTTCTTCCCTTCAAGCTACTTCCTCAGAAGAGGCTTCTTTTAGCTTTTAAACCTGAATTTCTCACTTTAGAGGCTCTCTCTATTGCAGCCCTGTTATAGGATGCGAGTAGTATGCTTACAGTACATAGATACGAAGATATGGTGATGGATACTTACTCATTTTGGCTAGAGTGGCTCTTTAACCAGGTGATGTAAAAGCTTCACTAATGTATTTTAAGCATATTGGAAAGTGTATTGCAATGGCGTTATGTGGCAGTATAAACGGATACTTTTCATTCCTTGAGTGATAATTAGGTCCTCTTGGGAATCAGCTAATCTGGGTAAATTTGCCATCTTTTTGGGTTTCAAGAATTTATATTTTTAATGACAAACATCACTATCATTTAGCCCTATTTGGCAGCTAGTAAGACCTGCAGTCTGTCATTTGCTGCTCTGTCTGTGTTTTTAATGTATGCTTTGTGTGTTTTGCAGTGAGTAAGAGCTCCAGTCTGTCAGATGCTGCTGTGGCTGGTTTGGCCAGTAAGGAGAACTACAGCAGCGTTAGTCTTCGCAGTGTCAGCATCTCTGAACAGGTCACTAATAACAGTGCGGCTCCCTACAAGAAGCTCATGCTCATGCAGGTCAAAGGTCAGTCTCAGTCATGCAACCGTGTTGTCAAACACAGCAAAGAAAAAGAAATTGGATTATTTGAGTTTAGTTTATGTGCCTGTGGTTTCAGGGGTTAAACTAATACCTTTTCCTTGCTTAGGTCGCAGACACGTCCAGACCAGACTAGTGGAGCCCAGAGTGTCATCTCTGAACAGCGGTGACTGCTTTCTTTTGGTTACGCCTGAGCACTGTTTTGTTTGGATGGGAGAGTTTGCGAATGTCATCGAGAGGGCAAAGGTCAGTCTAACTGATCTATTTTTCATTATTAGGCATATTAGTCCTTTTTCACCAATAATGCGTGAATATTTACGTCAATTGTGAATATATAATGTAAATGTATGAATGTAAAAACACATGCTGACTCATATCAGAAAGTGGAGCATCACTGTCCGATACAGGGTGACCTCTTGCCTTTTTCTTTATTAGGCATCCGAGCTGGCCTCTTTCATCCAGTTGAACCATGACCTTGGTTGCCGGGCAACACAGGTGGAGACCATTGAGGAGGGGGTGAACTCTCAAAGCCCTACGGCAGCTGAGTTCTGGAAAATTCTCGGAGGATCGTCCGGCTACCAGTGTATGTGCACCGACCTGTACACAGTGAAACACCTGAATTTAATAAACTGTATTCGTCTCCATGGGGCCGTTAATCACTGAGCATCATTTATATTTACTTTTTACTTTAATGAAACTGTTTGTACAACTGCAGCGGCTGGATCTCCAGAAGAGGACGAGTTGTTTGAGAGTGCGATTGTGGAGACAAATTGCGTCTTCCGTCTGGTGGATGATAAGCTGCTTCCTGATGATGATTTCTGGGGCAAAGTACCTCGCAGCTCCCTGCTGGGGTCCAAAGAGGTCTGAAATGAGCTATTCTGATTACTTCACTTTTTCCTATGTTGACACGTTCTGTTTTTTTTGTTTGTTTTTTCCCCCGGCATTCATGATTGTTGGGGTTAAAGTAATGCTGCTCTAGGGCATGTTTTACTGTAACTTATCCACGGTTAAGGGGTGGTGTTTGGTAAGGGTGGGAAGAGTAAGCAGTTCTTACATGCAGAATCCTCTCTTGAAAGTCACATCTTGGCATCTGGAGTTTAAATTAATTTGAATTCTCACCCTTAGTGTTTAGCATGGTGTGAAATAACAATGTTATTGGATTTAGAACATGGGAGCAAATGGAAGCATGTGTTCAATAAATAATTTATTAATAATAATAATTGCACCAAATGTAGCAATGTAGTTTAGCTGACTTAACTGTCAAACATTGTTCCGTGAACTGCACAGTAGTTTTTATTGACTTAATTGTTGTGGGTGTGTGTACAGAGTCTTCTGCAATGGATTTTTGTAGCTCAGCAAATCAGTTTAAAACCTGAACCTTTCGTCAACAAGTGACATTTTCTTACTTACGTACTTACATGATGAATGATTTAATTTCTGGTGAATTTGTGTGTCCGTGTAGGTCCTAGTGTTTGATTTCGGCAGCGAGGTGTATGTGTGGCATGGTAAGGAGGTAACGCTGGCTCAGAGGAAGGTGGCCTTTCAGCTGGCTAAGCACTTGTGGAATGGCACTTTTGACTACACTAACTGTGACATCAACCCACTCGACCCAGGAGGATGCAATTCACTCATTCCCAGGTTTGGAAACATTATGGTTCACACATGTACACAGAATAAACTTTGATGAAGATTGTACCTTGCAGTTCCTTTTCCAAGGTGTATGCTTTGTGTGTTTGTTCAGGAAAGGTCAGGGCCGCCCGGACTGGGCCATATTCGGCAGGTTGACGGAACACAATGAGACATCTTTGTTCAGAGAGAAGTTTCTAGACTGGAGAGAGATCGCCAGTTCACCACCAAAAAATGGCAATGAACAGTCCTTTGAGCAGAAGGTAGGTTTCTTCTTATGGTGCGGGTGTTTCAAACTACAGAGGCCACTTCAAATGGCCCATCACATTTACTTTATCTATGTATTCTTAAATCTGGCCCATCCTCGTGTGTGTGTGTGTGTGTGTGTGTGTAATGGGATTATTAAACAAATCCACAGTGAATGCAGATTTAACTGTTGTACTTTGTCAGAACTTCACTCGCAGTGACTTCACAAGAATAACATCATAATAGTAGTCAAATAATTCTACTGTTAAATGCAAGCTTGCTTGATTTTGCCAAGTAAGTTTGCTAGAACAGTATGAATGGTGTGAACATGCTAGAACAATGTGAATAGGAGGAGTGTTCTAGAACAACATGAATGAGGGAGAATATGCTAGAACAGTGTGAATGTAGGAGAACGTACTACAGTAGTGTGAAATGGGAGGGGGGGCACTGTTCTAGAACAGTGTGATTAAAATAACTTGCTAGAACAGTGTGAAATAAGACAATGGGAGGACAGTATTCTATAACAGTGTGCATGGAGGAGAACTTGCTAGAACAGAGTGGTAAAGTCTTTAGGATGTTGTCCCTCATTCAGACTTTCACACAGGTATGGCACACCAACCCAAAGTTTTGTTTTTGTTGCTGTTTGTTGAGCATCAGTGTACTCTGGACTTCAGTTTTGACTAACTGACCATGAATAAAAGTAGTAGCAGCTCCCCATTAACAACTATTACATATACACACCTCAGGTATCCCAGGGTCTGGAGTCTCGAGCAGAATGTTGCGCGTACGATGTGGCTCTGATGTTGCCGGTCCTCCAGTCACCGATCAGCATGATCCTAGATGGGCAGGATGTGGGTCGGGGTCATGGGCCTGTGGACAGTGGCTCCGAGGACCGCCTGCGCTCTCTGGAGATCAGCACGGTCAGTGTGGATGTTTGGCACATCTTGGAGTTTGACTACAGCCGGCTGCCAAAGCAAAGCATTGGCCAGTTCCACGAGGGAGATGCGTATGTGGTGAAGTGGAAGTACATGGTGAGCGCTGCAGGTCAGTGCTGTCAGCTATTTGAGTATTGTCTTACATTTGAATGTGCGTAAACAGTTTTCAACAATAAGATTAACCCCTTAAAATTCCAGGCTAGAAGGCCTAGATCTAATAGTCACTACACCGCCGATTCTCACATGGCATATGGTAAATTGGGGAAAATCTAAAGGATCTATATAAATTATATAAATGTATATATAGTAAATATATATTATGTATTATATCAACTATAAAAATGTAAATGCATGCAAATATCAAAGTATCGCATAAAAAATGTGGCAAAAATCAATACCCTCAATTGTTCAGTTGTACACAAGATGGCGCCAAGATACTTGTAGCATGTACTACTCCTAGTCAGCACAATTTAGTGTTGTTGGTGTTTTCATGTTGTGTGGGTTTATTTTTTTATTTTTTATTTTTTATTTATTTTATACTGATTTATTTTGTAACTTTTTTTTGTTTACAAGTTTAGTATAGTTTTCCTTAACCGTGTAGCTTATCTAATGAGTATTCTGGTAAAAATGGGTTTGACCTTGTGTGTCTCTGTGTGCAGTGGGGAACAGGCAGAAGCCTGAGCAGGTTCGCAGCGCTGGTCCAGGTCGGGAAAAGTGCTGCTATTTCTTTTGGCAAGGCAGGAACTCCACAGTCAGTGAGAAGGGAACCTCTGCGCTGATGACCATCGAGCTGGATGAAGAGAGAGGGGCACAGGTTGTGTGTGTGTGTGTGTGTGTGTGTGTGTGTGTGTGTGTGTGTGTGTGTGTGTGTGTGTGATTGTTTACTGATGGGAGCCTCATACCAGACCTTGCTCCCTGCCCCCTATTTAAAGCACTCCTCAAAGTTGCCCAAAGGAAGGGAGACTTTATTTAGTGACAGTAGGGCTGGATAATTGATGGATCAGTCTGAAGGTGACAATTCAACTTTTAAAATAATTCTAAATTAAAGCTGGTCCCTGGTTCAAATACTTGAGTATTAGTTTGTTACATTGGTATGTTTCTGTAAATAAATGTAATCAGCAGCGGCATTTTATATAGAACAGTTATTGTTATGAAAAATGTTCAATATAATATCTGGTTTAGTTTGCAGTGAATATCATTTTGAACTATATTTATTTTGGATATTAGATGTAGAGCTATTTTGAGTAGGTCATAGTAACATGCTCTGGATTACTGCATCTGGCCTGTACAGAATAGTAGCATGCAAGTAGTGTTAGTGCTGTGCCAAACAGCCTAATTTGAATGCCTTTTGACTGACAGGTGCAGGTGCAGCAGGGCAAAGAGCCACCGTGCTTCCTGCAGTGCTTTAACGGAGGGATGATAGTGCATTCTGGAAAGCGGGAGGAAGAAGAGGAGAATATTCAAAGTAAGGACATGACTAAGCTTCAGCACTCACTGTCCACTTCATTAAGTACACCTCGTTTCTATGCTCAATGTCCATTTTATCAGCTCCACTTATCCTATAGAAACACTTTGTAGTTCTGCAATTACACTTTGTAGACCATCTGTTACTCTATGTGACTTGTTAGCTCTCTTTACCCTGTTATCAGTGTTCAGGATCCTGATAGGACCACCACAGAACAGGCATTGTGTGATGGATCGTTCTCAGCAGCTGCTGCTGGAGTTTTTTTAAACACTGTCCACTTACTCTTAGACATAGCTACCTTATTGATCTACCATATGGAAGTGAAGCTAGAGATTATGGCTCATCTGCTGCTGGAGTATCTAAACAGCCGTCGCTGGTAGACTGTAAATATTCCACTAAAAATAACAAACCCCTCCAGATTGATCCACCACCCAAATTCTACCAGCTCAGTGGTGATCCTGTTGGGGTCCTGCAGAGTTCCAAAGTTTTAATCAAATGCTTAAAAAGTCTTAAATCTTAGATTTTAAAAAATTGATTAAATCTTATTGTTTTACTATTAGAGGTATTAAATTTAAGGATGTCAGATCCTTGCATATTTTAATGTATCAGTACTGGCTATTTTAGGCTCTTTCCAATTTCCATTTTACTCCACTGTCATAAGTGCCATAAACTGACATCTTGTAGCCGTGAGAAGCATCTTCAGAAGATAGCAAACCAGTTTAAATTTCTGCAGCATCGAACAATCTTGGTGAGATTTAAAAGCTTATAATATCTGCAGTGGTGGAGCCTTTAGTGAAAATGTAAAGAGAGGACCTATTCAAATGGACCACAAGTGTGGATGTTTGGAAGCATGAAAGCAATACTTTGTAAAAAATTTACATTATTAAACAGTACAAATTTCATTTCATTGCAAAAGATAATCCACAGTAACATGTTTTTTGACATGCAGTCAGACTATTTTGTTCCATGTCTGTCAATAATTTACACTTTTACAGGTTTATTCAAATAAAACTGATCTTAATTTCTTACCATTTAAATCTCAAGTTCTATTTTTATCTACTTTTATCTTTTATTCACTGTTATTTTAAACTTTCTTTTAATTTAAAATGATTAAATGTAGCTATTTTCTTTGTCATGTCAATCCCTGTTTTTGTAAATGCCCGGCTACATTGAAAATGAGGGTTGCCCTCAATGTACTTCCGAGTCAAAATAAAGGTTGATTGATTGATTGAAAACTCGCAAAGCTCCAGTTAAATCAGATTTTTAGCTTTACAGAGGTATGGATAAATAGGCTAATGTGGGTGAATGGCAACAGTGGTCACATTTGAACACTTCACAATTTCATATTTGTCTGTGCAAGTAATAATATTGACGCATCAAATCTATTTTGATGTTTAGTTTTGAATATACTTCTAATGAGCATTTTAAAAGTGTATGGCCATTGGCTATTTTTGTTTAAAAACAGAAAAAAAGGCATACAATCTTTTAAAATGAAAAACTTGCATTTTTGTCCTCAGAAGCAATTAAATTAACATAAAAAATAACGGCTATTCTTAGTGAGCATTGCCTGCTCTTGCACACTCAGGGACAGGATGAGCTCTCTGATGGACCTTTGCTGTTGAGCTTTGGTTTTTTTTTATTTGTCCCCTGATACTAAACATTTCCATTTTTGACAAACACCACAGAATGGGACTAAATGACTGTGTTTTCTGTTCTTGTTTTTAAGCACTGTTTCTGTTGTAGATTTTTTTTTTTTTTTTTTTTTTTTTTTTAATTAACTTTGTTGCTACTCAGACCAGAAATAGCAAATAAAATGAAAAATCCTTGGATATACGTCTATTTGCTTTCTGACCTGATGCCTTTCCTGCCCGTTGAGCGGCCAAGTCACTTACATAAATGCGTCAGATTGGATAAGCCACAAAACCAGAACTGCTACGGAAGCCACAGTGGTTCATGTTTGTGTGCCTCAGAAATATGACCTTTTTTTACATACATTAAATGGCTTTGCTAGAGATTTTATTTGCTGGGTCTGCCAGTTGGCGACTTTTATACCCTGATTACTTTCCTGGTGATTCTCCTGCAGTTTTATTACACTGGATTCTCATAAAGTCAGTTTTTTATGAACTGTGAAGTCTTTTGTCATGTTATATGCTGGAGGTAAGAGCACATCACTGCAAATCAGTGGGATATTTTAGAAAAACATTTGGTTAAACTATGTCAGTGAGCATGTGTTGGTAGTTTGCAAATTGACAAACTGTAAAATATCTTCAGAACTCACTGATTTCGTCCCATACTTTCTGTAGTAGGTCACTGCACATCTTACCTCTCTGTTCTCTCTTTCCCTCTGCCAGGTGAGTGGCGTCTGTACTGTGTGCGAGGTGAGATGGCAGTAGAGGGCCACCTGCTGGAGGTAGCGTGTCACTGCAGCAGTCTGCGCTCTCGCACCTCCATGATTCTCCTCAGCATTAACAGGGCTCTCATCTACCTGTGGCACGGCTGCAAGACTCAGACACACACCCGAGAGGTGTCCCGCACTGCCGCAGACAAGATCAAAGAACAGTGAGTTCAGGAGATGTTGGCGTTTGCTGTAATACACATCAGCAGTGCTTGCAGTGCGTTGCTTTTATAACCTTTTTTTAGGCTTACTTGTTCTTACAAAGCTCGAGTAAACATGTTTTGTTGAACTGAATACCATTAGCTTTATCCTGTGTCTTCAAAGACGACCTCTGGAGGCAGGCCTTCACAGTAGTTGCAACGTGACCATCCATGAGTGTGAAGAGGGGGCGGAGCCAGTGGGATTCTGGGAAGCGTTAGGCAGGAAGGACCGCAAAGCTTATGACTGCATGCTTCAGGGTACAGTATTTCACATTTACCATTATTACAGCTCTCTTTTGGAAAGGAACATAATTCCTTCATAATAAAGTTCATAAATAGTAACGTTGTCATTTAAGGGAAGTTCCATCAATTTTTTTCACATATTTTGTACCTCTAAATCCGAGACCATGGTTCTCGGGTGGAAAAGGGTGGAGAGCCCTCTCTGGGTCGGGGATAGGCTCTTACCTCAAGTGGAGGAGTTCAAGTATCTCGGGGTCTTGTTCACGAGTGATGGTACAAGGGAGCGGGAGATTGACAGGCAGATTGGTTCTGGGTCAGCAGTGATGCGGGCTCTTTACCGGTCTGTTGAGGTAAAGAAAGAGCTGAGCCATAAGGCAAGGCTCTCGATTTACCGGTCGATCTACGTTCCCACCCTCACCTATGGTCATGAGCTTTGGGTAATGACCGAAAGAATAAGATCGCGAATACAAGCGGCCGAAATGAGTTTCCTCCGCAGGGTGTCTGGACTCTCCCTTAGAGATAGGGTGAGAAGTTGTCATCCGGGAGGGACTCGGAGTAGAGCCGCTGTTTCTCCACGTCGAGAGGAGCCAGCTGAGGTGGTTCGGGCATCTGGTTAGGATGCCTCCTGGACGCCTCCCTCAGGAGGTGTCACAGGCAAGTCCACCTGGGAGGAGACCCTGGGGAAGACCCAGGACACGCTGGCGTGACTATATCGCCCAGCTGGCCTGGGAGTGCCTCGGAATCCCCCCTTGGAGAGCTGGTGGAAGTGGCTGGGGAAAGGGAGGTCTGGGCTTCATTGCTTAGGATGCTGCCCCTGCGACCTGAACCCCGGAGAAGTGGAAGATGATGGATGGATGGATTTTTTTGTATAATTCAGTGGTTGATGTAAAATTCATTAACAGAGTGGTTTGATGGTTCATTGTGGAGAAACCTACTGGCTCAGATTTCTTTACAGTGGTGGTGATAGAAACCAGGGGTCAGGGCATCTACAGTACAAATATAGCCATTTTTAGTATCCAAAACCACCAGTGAACCTTAGGTTTTCTTTTGTGATTGTTTTGCCTTTCAAGTACCCATCTGCCATGAATGGATTTCAAAATTACTTTAACCCAAAACTTTTTCAAAACTATCATAAAGCAGTATTTCCAGCATCAGGCATTAATGTAACCATTTGATATGATCTATCTGTGAGGGAGCTTTTAGAGCAGGGGTCCTGAAGGGCCAGAGATGTATCTGCTTATACACACTGGTTTCAGCTTCTGTTTTTTCCAGGTCTACTAATGTTTGAGTAGGGCAACTATCAAATTCTGCTGGACTCCAGCCCAAGCCTAGAGTTGTGCACCCCTGTTTTGGAGGTTTAAGCACTGTGGACAACTAGTTACACATCAACCACTCTGACTGACTTTATTTGCATGTCATTGATTTAACTAAGGGGTTAATAATGTGGTTGAAGTTTATTTTTGGTACATGTAAGGCAAAGTACTCCCCAAAGAAAACATATCCGCCTATCCTGCCAATAGCAGTTAAGCCCTAACGTATTTCAACCTGGATAGCATTTTAAACGAAGCGCTATACAGGGCAGGCAATCAGAACAGAGTTAATTTACATAAATCAGTCTAAAAACTGCCTTTTTAATTCTAAAGGACAAAGAATGTAAAAGTAATGTAAAATGATAACATAAAAATATTATGAATATTTTGTCCTGATTCTAGACAAATGTCGTAAGTGGGCCTTTGAATAGGAGAGATAGAAATTAGAATAATAGAAATTCTGGACATAGGGGTTCAACAATTGGTAGAATTTCTCTTGATTCTTTTCTTTTTTTTTTTTCTTCTTTTAATTAACTAATTTTTGCTGTCAAATCTCTCACTGTCTTGTTCTTTGGCTTTTTCTCTATAGACCCAGGCAAATTTAACTTCACCCCGCGACTGTTCCAGCTGAACAGTTCTTCGGGTGAGTTTGTGGCTCAGGAGTTTTCCTACCCATCCAGAGTGACGGGCCTCGTCAGCTCTCTCCCTTTCCTCCAGGAGGACCTGTATTCTGCACAACAGCCAGGTAACCCTAAAGAAATAGCCCTTGACCAGCAATCCCATTAAAACATTAATTTAAGCCTTGTTTTGGTTTGAGCTAATTATACAATGATTTACAGTGTAGAGAATGCTCTAAAGGATGGACTCAATTTTCTTTTTTTATTGCCTTCTGCTCTCACTCTCTTGCTCTTTTTACTTCTCTCTAGCCCTGTTCCTGGTAGATAACTATCATGAGGTGTACCTGTGGCAGGGCTGGTGGCCGCAGGACACGGAAACCCCCGGCTCAGCCTGCATCCGGTGGGATGCTGACAGAAAATGCGCCATGGAGACGGTGCTCCGGTATTGCCGAGGTGAGGCTCATCTATGGAATTAGAATGTCTAAAATACACTTAGGCCCAATTTAAGATGGGTTAGTTTTACCAGAGGGGAGGTAATGTAATTTAAGTGATAATCCATGAGATCTGTGGTTTCAATCCAGTAGTAGAATCTGTTTCTAGATCTCTAAGTAATAATTCTGGGGGAAGTAATCTTTTGTACTTTGCCTGTTGATATTTGTGTCACTTAGTAAGTAAGTAAAACTTTATATAGCACTTTTCCAGAGTGACTCACAAAGTGCTTTACAAAGTACTTACAAATAAAATACAAGACAATTAAAATCATTATATACTCAAATAAGTAATACACAGTTTAAATAAGAATAAAAGAATAAAAATAAGTCTTTAAACATTTTTTAAAAATCTCAATTGATTCAGAGAGTTTGACATCAATAGGAAGATTATTCCACAATTTTGGAGCATAAACTGCAAAAGCCCAGTCCCCCTTTGATTTTAAGTTTGTGGAACAGTTAATGAAGAGGACGCAGGAGCTCAGTAATGTATGCTGGAGCCTGATAAGTATTTTAAAATCAATTCTGTAGCTTACAGGCAACCAGTGTAGAGAAGCCAATACTGGTGTAATGTTCCCTACGCTTCGTCCTAGTAAGAAGACGAGCAGCTGTGTTTTGTACAAGCTGTAGACGAGCCACCTCTCCCTGACTCAGACAAGTAAATAAGGCATTGCAGTAGTCCAAACGGGAAAAGCATGAATAATTTTTTCAATGTCAGAAAAGGGCAGGAAATTTCTAATTTTAATAATATTTCTAAGTTGAAAAAAGCAGGATTGAAGAAGCTTCTTGATGTGTAAGGAGAAACTGAGGTGGGAGTCAAGTCAAGAACCAAGATTTCTCACAAAGGGCTTTGCCTTTAAACCCACACAATCAATAGCTAACTGCACCTTTTTGGAATGTAATAACAAAAGATTGTGATATCTAACTGATGAATTAGATCAAAATGTATTTTAAAACCACAGATATTTAATCCTTTAAAAGGTGCAATTTATAAGATTTTTAGTTTAAAACATTCCAATACTAGCAAATGGTCAACAGAATATGAAGAAATAAATTTTGACTTTGTCAAAGATGTCTGTGTACCACATTGCAGAGATATTTACTGAGGTTAGCATGCTAACCAGCTAGCCCAAGCCCATCCTGTCTCATAATATCTCTTATGTTCTTCGAGGCCATAGTGAGCCACACTTTCATTTCCTGTAGAGGGTACAACAAAACCTTAAGGCCATTTACAAAATTTACAAGTTTTGAATGTACACATTACAGCTAACATCTGTTAACATCTGTCAAACGTCTCTTCTTCCGCTTGAATGTTTACTGTAAAAGTGCATTGGACACGATGTGAAGGTTTTGGTGTATTAAAAATGGCTTCTGAATTTTATTTTTTTATTCGTGTGTAGAATGACCTCATGATAACTGAACATTAACCCAAAATTGAGGAAGAATGCTTCGTGTCCTCTTTCTGAGGACAAATCACTGTGTGTCTTCTGTGTATGTAGTGAATTCAGCACTGATGCTCCAGATCAGGGACCAGTATACTCATGCATGCAAAAAATTCATCAGCCCATACAAATCCTTTACAAATGACTGTACAGAACAACTTCTCCTAAAGCTATTCCAGCTTGAATTGTGCTTTAGTCCATTGTGCCTTTTTGGCAAAAGATGAAGGCCAAGCTGCGGCTTACTTGTTCAGGAATTTGTCTTCCTCTTTCAGAGAAGAATGAGACAAATCCACCCAAGTCATACCTGATCCACGCAGGGCTGGAGCCTCTTACTTTCACCAACATGTTCCCCAGCTGGGAGCATCGAGAAGACATCGCTGAGATCACAGAACGGGTGAGACTGGTGGCAAGTACAAACATAAATACAGTGAGTATATAGACTGCGTAGTTGCACACATGTAAATATAATGTACAAAGGAGAGGGTAGAGAATTCATACAAAAGCTGGTTTAAGTGCGATCATACTAGAAAGGAATATGTTTATTTGAATATATGGATAACGGACTTGCTATTAGTTCACTCCTTCAAATGTGTGTATTGTATCATCTTATCTTATCATTTCTAGTTTATTATTTTGGATAAACATATGATGAAACTTAAATGACTGGAAGCTCTACATCATACACTGACATTGCGTTTCCCAACAAGCAAAATGATAGAAATGATAATGAGAGAAAGTCTATATATGCAAACACTTAAAAAAAAAAAAAAAAAAAAAAAAAAATGGAAATGTAATTTTCCAACAAGATGTGTGATTTTATTCCACTACAAATCTGCAGTGTTTTCAATCTAACGATCATTCTGAAGTTGGTACTTCTGTATCTTACCAAATTTACATTTTGAAAATCACTAAATCCACTGAATAGTCATGTAGGCATCACCTCTAGCTGCACAGATCTTCTGTTTTTTAATAAATAATATTTCAGACATTATTTTGTAATGTAATGCCATCTGTTTAAAAATGTGGACATTCAATTAGTAACTATTTAGTGAGTCAGTCAGATGTTTTTAAATGCCCTGTTATTAAAAACACTATTTTGCTGTTACAATGAAACATAAAATTGCTAAGAACAAATGTCAAAATTCCATCAATACTGTATATAAATCTAAAAATTGTAAAATAAGTAAACACTAGAAATTTCATCTATTCTACTAGTTGGATTTCATTCTCATTCAGCAGCTGCAGATGTGTGATCTCTGGTATCTTTCAGTCTGGCATGTTGGATTGACAAATTTTGTCTTGAGCTCTGGTGAGCGAACTATACGAGACAGGAAATGTATGTCCCAAACAGGCCACACACAGCTTATATAAAAGGATACCATATTCAGGAACAGTAATTTCTTAAGGTGGCACATGGCAAACAGTTTCCTTTTAGGTGAAAACACCATGTGATACACTTGACTGTTCCAGCAAACATCATCCTGAATTGGTGATCCTTAAGACTTTCAAAGCATAGATGGACCTCCAGGGGGTTTTGATTGATAGAGTATTGTCGAACCTGTTGCTTCTTTGGGTTTGATTCAAAGGAAGTGTACCCTGACTGACCCACATTTTTAGGTTCTCTAGTGTCAACTGAGGAACACAAGGTGTCCAAGATGTCTGGCCCACATTCATATCAACATATTGTCAGTGACTTGCTTAATTCACAAAGGTACCATTAACTGGTACTAGAAGAATAGTTGGGCAGCTCCACACGTTGGTCTATTGCCAGGTAGGAAAATAATTCTGGTAACGCGCAGTGGTCGGTCATTAAGTTGCAGATCTGTGGACCCAGATCCGGTCAGTAAAAATTGTTCATCCCCATCTCTGTTTTTGTGTTCCATGTGTGTGACTTCTGATTTGTTGTGTTAGGAGGCAGAGGTGTGTAACCAGATCATTCTGGTGGAGGACGTTCTGTCTCGTCTCTGCCAAAGCACCTATCCGCTTGAAGCTCTGCAGAGCCGGCCGCTTCCCCATGGTGTTGACCCTCTGCGCCTTGAAATCTACCTATCAGATCAAGACTTTGAGGTGAGATTAGAGCCCCTTAGTAGTGCTAATTTCTCTGTATTTGAAATAGAGACCCATATGGGGGTGGAAATAAACATATGGTTGTATATGTTTAAAGTACATTTCAAATGCATTTCAGTCCTTGCCCAAATACATTACAAGCACAAAAATGTATTTCAGAATATATTACCATATTAAGTAAATATAATTGTAAAATGCATTTATTTTAACTGTAAATGTTATGTGGATATATTATACATAGAAATTTACCATACACTCTCAGAAATAAGTCAATCTGTCACAGGGACTGTTCCCCTTTTGTCACTGGGGTGGTTCCCTCAAGGTTCCAACTCAGTACCTTCAGTCAGGGAACATAACTATCATAATCTACTGAATTGGTATTTTCTAAGCTGTACTGACTCCACACATGCTGTCTCATCTCTAGTCTTTTTATTCTATTGTTCTGTTTTAAAACATTTCGGTTATGAAAAGGTACAAATAAGAAATTTTCACCAGGGAAAACCTGTTTAGGGTACTCTGTTGGACCTTAAAACCACTGCTGTAGCTTTTGAGGGAACATTTTACATTGATTGTACCTTGATGAATGAAAAATGCACCTGTATAGAACCTTTATTTCTGACAGTGTAGAAGAAATGAATCTATGTAAATGTATTTATCAAATATGAATGAATGAAATGAATGAAAATAGCCAAAATGCTTGTTTAATGCACTTCACGGTTTGGATAACTTTTGAATTTTGTATTCCAATATTTCCATGTTCAGTATTAGCAAATAACCACGTACAAATAAATTTGACAAATAAATTTTAATATATTTAACATATATTTTTGGCCACTTTCATAAATTGCAAAAATGTATCTGATTAAATACATTTGGAATTTTTTTTTTCTATATGGAGATAATGGAATTTTTTTTTTTCTATATGGAGATAATCATTCTAAAATGATTAACTATTTATAGGGATGTGCTTGCTAAAATGTTTAATTTAATCATTGGTTGCATTCGCTGTAATCATGCCTACTCGCCTCCTAAAGTGGTGATACAATAGTCTTGAGAGAGTGGGGTTTTTTTTTTTTGTTTAAAGACTAGAAAAGCCCCTTCTGATGATATATCTTGAAGGTTTTTGGAAACTTAACTACAGGAATGCCAGCGTGGGAAGCCAAATGGTAGTGTTACTGCTAACAAGCTGAAAATGACATCTGCATTAATTAGGTATTGTAGTGAGCGGACGTTGATGGACAAACACAAAACGGTACAAAATCATAACATCTGTCAAACTGATGTGTCTGAAAGATACAACGCTGTGCACACAGTACAACAAGTAACATTTTAAAGCTAGTTTTAGGCTGGAATGCCCCTTTCATATTAAAGTATTTCCATGTACTAAGCTTCTAAATGTCTAGAATGTCTGATGTTTTGCTTTTTATGCTCCAGGCTGATTTGTAGGGGTTTCTGGGTAGGTGAGTTTCTTTTTAAATGAGTGAAATCACTGCTCCTGTCCTTTCTTCACCGATGGACCTGCTCACCTTATTCTTCCTCTTGCACTCTATACCTCTTCCTCACTCATATCACAGTCTCCTCTATTGCCTTAACTAAGGCTTAGAATATACCTACAAACACAAGCTTCAGTACAGATATAAGATTTTACTTTATTGTGAATGGATAGACTCTTTCTTTCATGTTTTTCCTTGTAAGGTTGCTTAGCATGACCACCACCTTGACTTATCTTCTGGTAAAGCAGGGTTGGGGAACTGAGGGCTGGAGTCCAGCACAGTTTGCTGATTTTCCTGCTTTGGCACACCAGCTACACCTGGTAATTACCTGTTTAGTTTGATCAGGCCTGCTTGAGCAGGAAAATCAGCTGTGCAAAAAGCCGGTCCTCAATGACTGAATTTCTCCACCCTTGTGTTAAACCACAGCCTTAAATTCATATGGTGCTATTAGCCCTCCTTCTTGAAGAATGTCTTTTTTTCCCTTCTTTGCTCCCCCAGCAAATTCATCACAGCCACAGAAGTTACATTCAGAAAACGAGGGAAGAATTCAAATGGGCTTTGTGATGCTTGCTGAGTGGTTCCTCAGTGCAAAAGTAGACCTCTGAAAGGACAATGCTAGATTCATAAACGTTAATATCCATTTTCAATCCAAGTCTTAAGCCTTACTTTAGCTGTATTCAGTTCTAGAGCCTTTCAAAACAGTAAAACAGTTTGAACTGATATACTGATTGTCAGTACCCTGACATCTACTGGTCAATAAAGTTATTACATGTTAAACACACTCACAGGCTTTGACTACATAATGTATGTGGATGTATGAATTAGTATTGTCAAGGATTTTTCATTAAATATTAGATTTCAGTGTCAGTTTTTTTTAAATAAGATGTAGTTTGTAATTATTTTCATTGTTTACTGTCTAATCCATACAGTTCATACCAATACTAAGCTGCAGCATGACCTGTTGTGAAATTATTTTTGTCATGAAAACCAATATAGTCTCACACATCCACGTATTCAGCCTAAAACAATTTAGCCCGACCCGTTCATGATTAAGTTATGAGTGTTTAGTTGCAACCTGCTTTACAGGGCAGACGATCAGAGCAGCTGCTATTTACATATATACGTCTACTATATTTAACATACAAGTAACATTTATATCACAACGGTAGCAGCCTGTTTAATTCTGAGGGATAGAGAGGTTGGAAAATGGTCATATAAAATTGTTTTTTGTGCATAAAACCCCAGATCTCCACCAAAAATTGACCTCGGGAGAAATCCAGGATAAATAAACAATAAATAAAAAAAATTCACCTAAACATGTTTTAGCTAAACTTAAGTGAGACAGTTGCATATTTTGTTTTTAGCAAAAATCTAAGTTTTTTTAACTGTCATTTTGAAAGAGAGAATGCCATCAGCAAAAAATAAGAAAAGAAAACCGGTCCTTTGACAGGTCCTTTTGTCTTTCTTTACAGGCTTCACTCAGAAAAATTACGTTCTGTTGATTTTTCTAAGTGAAAATAAGTTACCACATCCTCTACAGAGAACACGGTTTTGTTACTATACTGTTTATTGTACTGAATTTAAAATATTGGTGGGGGGGTATTAAAATGTGGCCTGTGTAAGTTATGGCACATCCTATTTCCAATACATTAAACAACTTGTTCATGGTAGAGGATGTGTTATCTTTTTTAACTTAAAAACACATTGTGGTGACTACATCCTTATGGGTGGGGCTGTGCGCGTCCTCACCTGTGGTCCTCCTATAACTGCTGTGTATCTTCTGCTTTCTCAGAAAGCCCTGGAGATGAAGAGAGAGGAGTATGAGGCCTTGCCAGGGTGGAAACAAGTCAACGTTAAAAAAGCCAAAGGACTCTTCTAAAATCACCTGTTGTCATGTTGATGGTACCCTCACTTGGGTAGTGTGGCCTCCGGTTGTCATGGAAACCACCCTTCTGGGGCAAAGCCATGCAACACGCTGAAAACAGGGTGATGGGTGGTTGGGGGGCTGATCAAAGGTCACTTTAGAATTCGCACTTGTGTGTTAACCTGCTGTGGTGTCGGTCTCTGTAATCGCTGTGTTTGGAGGAAGTGATGTCGTCGTGTAAGTGTCAGCACAAACTACGCACTTTCAGCAGCCACCACTGTCCATGTGAAGTCATGTTTCTATGAACTGTGCTGTGCAGTACCAAATTTACAACCATCATTTTTGTCGTTTTTGTCTTTTGTTTCTCTTTTTAATGTGGAGAAAAAAAAAGTTTGGTCTCCCCGTTTTGTCCTGCGTCTGTTCCGGGGATGGTGCTGTCCTGGTGCGTGCATGTTTGAGAAGAATGCAGCGATATTTTTGAAAATGTGTGTTTAAAAAAAAAAAACAAACAAAAACCCAAAAGAAAAGTCTGTTGTAGTATTACAGTTGCTCTGGTCTGATTCCATCGTGAGAGGAGTTTACATGCTAAGTATGTCAGTTCCTTTTGCTGCATGGATGAGGTTTGGCTGTTGTGATCTCTTGCCTTAAAGGTACAGGAGCATCAATTATGTGTGGAGAAAGGAGATTAAATGAATTAATATCTGTAAATGTACAGCATAGTGCCTTGCTTTTGTGTACAGTTTATATACAGAAGGGACTCTAGTCTGCATTTCAAAGACTTTCCTTGTGATAAAAGAAATGGTGAATAAATGAAGCATATTAAAAATTCAACACTCCAGGCCAATCATGTCTTACTGTTGCTGATCATAATAGTTGGCAGCTATAGCATAATAACAGTTGGAGATGTGCAAAGGTACTCGTGTAGTCTGTGAACTGTTTGAAGTGCCAGTATTAGAATACTGAAATCACTGTTTTGGTATTCATTTTGTTTCATCAGAGGAAGACAGAGGAAAAAAAGGAGGATACCAATTCAGATTTTATAAGATTTTGTTGGTAAAGTCCAGTTATGCTGCAGGGTTTGATACTGTAGAGTTGTGGTGGGGGTGACAGTAAACAGAAGAAGCTTAGACAAATTTGAAGTCCATGCCCATAAGACTGCTTTATTTATGGTAGGCCCTGCAGCCAAAATACGAGAGGAAATTTTGTTTTTGTATCCCACAGTGAAAAACTGTTCTCTAGCCCAAGAGCACCACCCTGTTCATCTGCGGAATCCTGCTTGGGGTTAATGATCAGGAACCAAACCTGGGTGATGGTTACTCCCACAACCCACAACAACATTAACAATATTACTCCCACAACAATATTAACATGCATACGTGCAACAAACTTTTCCTTTTTTTTTTTTTTAAAACCAAATACAGTTCAGCTGCGCTTGCATAAAGCATCATGGGGAAAAACAGTGGACTTCAACACCATAAGATGTATCGCCCAGTTAAGTAGCACAAGTAAAGCAGTCAGATCAGCAGCTTCAATTGTTTAGACTTGTTTCAGAAACATACTTGATGTAGACGTTTCTCACAGTCACTGCGACATCACCAGCCTAAAAAAGCAGCACGATCGGCTTCTGCCTGCACCAGGGTGGCAAAGAATAATTGTTAAAAAAAAAAAAAAAAAGTATCAGTAAATTTGAAGTCATGGAGAAGTTTGCTTTAGGAGTTGTAAATTTGTTTGTGGGAGGAAAATTCTACAACGCAAGTTACAGTGTCTCATTCATCACAGGTCTGTCACAAATTCTTACATTCCTAAAATCATACACTTACAATTTTCCTAAAGCTGCTGCAGTAAGTATAGCATCATGGGACTAATCATGGACAAAATTTGCATATCTGAAAATCAGTAGGTTATGCGAAGGGTTGCACATTTGCAGAGAAACAAATCAATTTTTTTTCTGCCATACAGAGGTGTATTATACAACAATTATATTGTTTACAGTATAAATATAGCAGTTTGCTATCCAGAACCAGTGGAACTACACTTCTGAGTCTGTTTTTCTATGTAATATTGAAAATGGTAAAACAGTGGTGCTAAGTAAATAAATACAGTTTTGTAGACTATTGTAACGCCCTCCATGCCCTGAATGGATTTTAAGAAATGTTACATAAAAACATGGAAAAACAAAGTATCCTGTGCCACTCGGCGTATTCATGACCATTTCATGTAATTGTTTTCTGTAAGGGAGGTTTTAGACACCACTCTGACCTTATTATTACTTTTAACATCTGAACCATTTAGTTATGCAGGATTTCTTGAACAGCGATGGAAAAAATCCACTTTAAGTTTTTTAAGTAAAATTTTACAAAGTGGTCAATTAAGTTGAATAATGTAAGACAGTTTGTGTGTACAATCTTTTTTTTTGCTTTAATGCATTTTGCAAACATAAAACTAAGAACATAAAATGACAGACTTTCCACTCAGGCTGCTCATCTTTGAAGATCAATTTCCTTGCAATTTTCTCCACACAGGTAGGCAAACCGGGGTCGAACATCTGTTCATTAAATGTTAATTATTTATCAGCTCCACTTACTACATAGGTGCTCTTTGTTGTTCTACAATTACAGATTGTAGTCCATCTGTTTCGTCTAAGTGTATTCAGGTCAGGTGCTAAACCCGCACCCCCTGTGAACTGTGTCTGTTAAAGGTTAACTGCAAAATGGTGATAAAGGAAACAGGTTTTTTATCTTTCTTCAAAAGAAAAGAATCCAAAGTTTTGCTGATGAGTCAAACCCATTTCACATGTAAGGAGAATTATATAATATATTATCTTCTTAACACAAGTACTTTAACTCTGTGTAACATTTTCATTGATTTTCAGTGATAATTTTAATTGAGACCATGTACAACTTTTAGGACCAAACTTAGTGTTGTGTTCACTTTGCTTGAGTTGTAAACATAAATTCTTTCCTTTACTGAGTTAAACCAGTGTGACCAGAAACTGAACCTGAACTCATGATGCTAAACGTGAATTTATGCTCGGAAAAAGAAAACAAAAAAACGAGTGAAACACTTTTAAACTTTCACTTAAAAAAAAAAAAGCTAATAAAAATTGAGGTTGTAAAGTTCAGGGGAAACATTCAGGTTGCTCAGAAAAAACAGTCGAGCCTGGATTTGATGGAATCAATCCTGGCCAATCACAAGGCAGCTCACTGGTCGGTGGGTGGGGCTTCAAGGCAGCGGTGTTGAAGCAGAGGAGGTTCACGACGGAGTTGCGCGGTGGTAAGTGGACTGTTTTTCTGACTTCTGATACAAAACGAAATAAGGTGGCAGTTTTGTTTGTTTAGCTAGTGGTCTGTGCAGGAGAACAGCCATTAATTATTTCTTCGTAGCGGTCAGCCATGCTTTAGCACCTTCACTAGTTAGCTAGCTCTCTGTAGAAGGCAGGCAGCGGTCTAATGGCTTATAACGTTATAACATGGTTATAATGTGCAACCGAAGCACAACGCTGCTCAGTCAGACAGTGTTCAGGTCAGTCCAAGCGTAGTTCATCAGGTTAAACACTTAAGGCTTTCATGTGTCCACTAAAGACCAGTTCCTCTGCGTCTTGTGGCTTTTGCTAGTAACCTTAGTGTGCAGTAAACCAATGTTCCTATTCAGAACACAGTCTACAGAAGTTTTGTCGTGAAAATCGTCAATAACACCAAAGTTCACACCTTTTCAGGTTTAGTTTCTGGTGACACTGATTTAACTCCATACTTCTCATTCCCTGGTGTGGATACATGGTATGAACTGGTGTTTTTGTGCTGTTTAAGGATGTTCTTTATGAATATGGCACTAGATTTTCCTGTTTAGCCAAGTGCGTCAACAGTGTAGCAAGAGGCGCACAGTGAACGGCTGTGTTCCTTCTAATGTTTGTGTACAGGTTATAAAAGTCCCACCTAACTCTGAATATGGAATGTCATTTAATATAATCAAGCAACATTTTTATGATTTTTTTTTTTTTTTAAATGTAGGTATCCTTAAACTTTTTAGTAAATGGTCGGACCCCCTTTTGCCTTCAGAACTGCTTTAATTCTTCGTGGCATACTTTCAACAAGGTGTTGGAAACGTTCCTCAGAGATTTTGGTTGGTTATTTGAGTTACTGTTGCCTTTCTATCATCTGGAACCAGTCTGCCCATTCTCCTCTGACCTCTCACACCAACAAGGCATTTTTGTCCACACAGTTTTCTCTTTTTCGGACCATACTCAGACCAGCCTGTCTGGCACCAGCAACCACGCCTCGTTTAAAGTCACTTATATCACCTTTCTTCCCCATTCTGATGCTCGGTCTGCATTTCAGCACGTTGTCTTGACCACCTCTACATGCCTAAAGGCATTGAGTTGCGGCCATTTGATTGGCTGATTAGCTACCTAATAAAGTACCTAATAAAGTGGCCGGTGAGTGTATGGACAAAAGTATTGGGACACACCTCTTAATCACTGAATTCAAGTTGCATTGCCACAGGTGTGCAAAATCAAGCACATAGCTATGCAGTCTGTCTTTACAAACATTTGTGAAAGAATGGATCGATTTAGAAAGCTCACTGAATTTGAGCGTGATATTTTTTTTTTGGAATAGGATACTTCATTTTAGTTCTTATTTCCGTATGCCATAATTACATTGACCAATGCCATGTCCCTGAACATGAAGAGGTCAAAAAGCTCTATACCCCATAAAAAGATGGTGCAGACCTCACTAAAATTATGAATGAATAAATTGCTGTTCAGCGAACACTGGTGTTCAGTTGATGGTAAACCCACAGGCAGGCATAGCTGACTGAACAAGCAGTGATCTGAGGGCTGTTGCACACTGGATACAAAGCACAGTGCCATGCAGAAGCATTTCAGAAAAGTGTCGAGCACGGTCTCATTTTACACTCTACTCATAGATATAAAGGAGTACAGCTTTCAGCTTCATTTAGCCAATTTATCATATTTGGCATCAGCCAACTAACTCTTCACAAACTCACTCTTTTTAAGGTTAATAAATGAGGTGAGAAAAGTGACATGACTGGGCTAATAACATTAGCTGAAATGTATTTTGGTTGGTGTTTGTCTGTTGATCTTGAAGACAATAGACTGACTGATTTTCTCTGTGTAAACTGCAAGCCATGTCTCTTATTATGGATTTTTATCATAGGTTTAACTTAACACAGTAGCAGCAAAATGCTGAGTAGCATTAGTAATCCTGTAAGAGACATCTACTAGGCCTGTTTAGCATGTGGTAGTCTGATGGACAACAGGGAATGCAGTAGAGAAGGCGAGTTGATAAGTCAAGACACGAGCTCAAGTTTTTGATTTTACATCTGGATAGAATTCCTAATTTTGTTTTGTAGTCTGTCTCTCATCACCATTTTCTTATGTGCAGCATCTTTAGTAACAGTTCTTCAGACAACTTTAGGATCCCACTGGCCCAGACAACTGAGGTATTTTCCTGTTTAGCAAATTATTCCAGTTGTGTGAATGAAGAACGAACAATGGAGGAGGACTGTGGTTATTGTGTTTGGAAATACTTTCACAGTTAACTCTGACTATGCCAAACTACAGTATCTCACAAAAGTGGGTACTCCTTACATTTCTGCAAATATTTTATATCTTTTCATGGGGCAACACTATATAAATGAAACTTGGATATAACGTAAAGTAGTCAGTGTACAACTTGTATAGATTTACTGTCCTCTAAAAATCTCAACACAGCCATTAATGTCTAAATAGCTGACATCACAAGTGAGTACAACCCCTGGCAAAAAGTATGGAATCACCAGTCTGGGATGAGCACTCATTCAGACATTTTATTCTGTAGAACAAACTCAGATCAAAAACATGATGCAATAATAATGTCATTCCAAAGTGCAACTTGTTGGCTTTCAGAAACACTAAAAGAAAAAAAAAACATTGTGGAAACAAAGTAAACGTTACTTTTATTGAGCAAGCACGGGGAAAAAAATATGGAATCACTCAATTCTGGAATCACTCAAAATCTTTTATAACGGCTTGCAATCTCTGCGGCATGGACTTGATGAGTGACAAACAGTATTCATCAATTTGGTGCCAACTCTCTTTGATAGCAGTTGCCAGATCAGCTTTGCAGGTCGGAGCCTTCTTGTGGACCTTTTTTTTCAATTTCCACCACAGGTTTTCAATTGGGTTGAGATCTGGACTATTTGCAGGCCATGACATTGAATGTGTTGTTCTCCAAGGAATGCCGTCACTGTTTTTGCCCTATGGCACGATGCATTGTCATCTTGGAAAATTATTTAATCATCTCCAAACATCTGTTCAATTGAAGGAATGAGAAAACTGTCCAAAATGTCAATGTAAACTTGTGCATTGATAGAAGAATTAACCACAGTCATCTCCCCAGTGCCTTTGCCTGACATGCAGCCCCATATCATCAAGGACTGTGGAAATTTGGTTTTCTTCAGGCAGTCCTTTTCATAAATCTCACTGGAACGGCACCAAACAAAAGTTCCAGCATCATCACCTTGTCCAATGCAGATTCTTGACTCATCACTGAAGATAACTTTCATCCAGTCATCCACAGTCCATGATTGCCTGTCCTTAGCCCATTGCAGTCTTGTTCTTTTCTGTTCAGGTGTCAATGATGGTTTTCTTTTAGCTTTCCTGTATTGAAATCCCATTTCCTTTAGGCTATTTCTTACGGTTCGGTCACATCCACCTTCCTCCCATTTGTGCTTCATCTGTTTAGTTGTACTTTTTCGGTTTTCAAGACAAATGGCCTTAAGTTCTTTGTCTTGACGCTTTGAGGTCTTTCTTGGTCTACCAGTACGCTTGGCTTTAACAACCATTCCATGCTGTTTGTATTTGGTCCATATCTTGGATACAGCTGACTGTGAACAGCCCACATCTTTAGCAACCATGCATGAAGTTACCTTCTTCAAGAAGTTTCACAATCCTCTCTTTTGTTTCAAGAGACATTTCTCTTGTTGGAGCCATGGTTCTTGCCACTCCACTTCGTCCAGCAGCCCTCCAAGGTGTCATGACTGCAGGTGTTTTTAACTGCAGACTAACGAGCAGATCTAATCTGAGGCAGGTGTCCATTTAGGGAAAGGAAATTGACTGGGTGTGTCCTTATTTTCTATCTCCAATTTGAGTGATTCCATATTTTTTTCCTCAGAATTGAGTGATTCCATATTTTTTTCCCCGTGGTTGCTCAATAAAAGTAACGTTTACTTTGTTTCCACAATGTTTTTTTAAAATTTCTTTTAGTGTTTCTGAAAGCCAACAAGTTGCACTTTGGAATGACCTTATTATTGCATCATGTTTTTGATCTGAGTTTGTTCTACAGAATAAAATGTCTGAATGAGTGCTCATCCCAGACTGGTGATTCCATACTTTTTGCCAGGGGTTGTATACCTCACAGTGAACGTGTCCAAATTGTGCTCAAAGTGTCAATATTTTGTTTGACCACCATTATTATCAAGCACTGCCTGAACCCTCTTGGACATGGAATTCACCAGAGCTGCACAGGTTGCTCCTGGAATCCTCTTCCACCAGCTCCGTGATGTCATCATAGAGGAGTGGATGTTGGACACCCTGCGCTCCTCCTCCTGCTTGAGGAGAACGTTAAGAGCAAAGCTGTTGTGGCTCAGGTTTGGTTGTCCTCCCACCCACAAGAGGTGGGGCGGGGGGGGGGGTTGATTATAAAATGTATTACTGCCCAACCGGTGTTCGAGTTTCTCTGGCAGACTTTGTGAATGTCAGACTGAACTCCCAGAGCTCTGATAATAAACCTGCTGGAACTTCAACTTTACTGCATATAGTCTGTTTTTCTTGATCCTTGTAACCAGATTCACCGAACACGCGAGTGCTGTCAAGTGAGGAATAGTAGAGCGCACTCAACAGGGGTACTCACCTGTGTTGCCAGCTATCCATCCATCCATCCATTTTCTAAGCCGCTTCTCCGTCAGGGTCGCGGGGGGATGCTGGAGCCTATCCCAGCAGTCTTCAGGCGAAAGGCAGGATACACCCTGGACAGGTCGCCAGTCCATCGCAGGGCTTGTTGCCAGCTATTTAGATATTAATAGCTGTGTGTTGTTCTTTTCAGAGGACAGTAAATCTGTACTGCTCTACAAGCTGTACACTGGCTACTTTGTTCCAAGTTTCATTTCTACAGTGTTGTCCCGTGAAAAGATATAATAAAATGTTTGCAGAACTGTGTGGGTGTACTCACTTTTGTGAGAGACTGTAGATTGTAGAGAATATAATTGTATTAGTATGATTAAGATATTGGTTATTGAAAAGTGCAAAGTGCAAGTAGACTGTTCAGTTGGAGAAATGTTATGTAATGTAAACGAAGATATTGATATCTGAATAATTTAGCCTTGAATTAAGCCAGAATGACACAAGTGATGAAGAGCCTTAACACGAAGTAAAATATTAAAAACGTTATACTATGGTCTGTTTTATGTTGACTGTTATGTTGACTTTATGTTAATGTTTTTATTTTCTTACTTTTTACAGTTGACAATCTTTTTATAAGAGCAGGAGATTCACAGTCATCTGGATTAAACGTCAGTATGTATATAGAATCAGGTGCTATGGTGTTTGCACCAGTTTTGTCAAATATACAGGCAAGGGACATGACATTCTCACAAAATGATGGTGGTAAGAATTACGATTTAAGTTAAATCTTAAGGCTTTAAGAGAATATTGTTGGATGATATAAAATATTTTAATTATTAAACTAGTGCATTATTGTTGTAGTAATTTTGGAATTTATAGGAAAAGTGCATATTACTCAAAAAAATAATTTCTTTGTAGGTGCAAGCCTTTCTGGAGGCAAGATAGGTGTGTTAATTTGGCATTTTAGTGACCATTTCTTATGACTTATATTCCAAATAAAATATTACAAACTGACAAATATCTATTAAGTAAGGGAATTTATAATTTAAAATAAATGTAAAATTAATTTAAGGTGTAAAAGTCATTCAGAGCAATTTTCTAGAGAAAATTTCTAGAGAAATTCCTTTCTAGAGAAACTTACCAAATCACCTTGTTTTGGTTTGTCTTTGCCAGATATAACCTCTGTGATCGCAGAATACAAGAAGTCCCTGGTGGCTGAACATGCATGCATTAGGGAATATACCTCCCGTCCTGGTGAACATGTGCTGCTTACAGATCGTTATGTGGATCCACTCATCATCCAGAGACAGAGAGAGAAGAAAGAGAAAGAAAAAGAGATTCGCTATAGAGGAGAAGATTTCCACCATGCTAGAACCTACCATACAGGCCACCATATTACTGTTGACAAGCTGTTCAGTAAAGATGATGGCCCAAACAGTGTGCCTCCAAAAGCTGTTATTCTGCAAGGCAACTCTGGAAGTGGAAAGTCTTTCACAGCACAAAAGATCCTTTACGAATGGGCTAATGGAAATCTCTTTGCAGGAATCTTTGATGTAGTCTTTCACCTGAAGTGCTCAGATCTCAATGATATTGCGGGAGACATAAGTCTGGTGGAGCTTCTGAACTGCAGTGAGGAAATGGCTCCGATCTTAAGGAAAATACCAGAGAGAGTACTTTTCTTGGTTGATGGGTTCGATGAACTCAGACTTTCGCTGCCTAAAAAGCCATTGCCTGTCAAAGCAGACATCAAAGCCAAGCCTGGTGCTGTTCTAAGCTCCCTTCTGAGGGGATGCATGTTGCGGCAAGGTCAGTAGCGGCAAAAAAACTAACAAAGCTATTCAAGCATCCACAGCGCTTTACTGAGATCATGGGCTTCTCTGAGAACGGGATACAAGAGTACTTTCAAAATTTCTTTGAGAACGATGAGCGTTCCAGACAAGTGTATGAAGAAGTTAAGGCAAATGGAACACTTTACGCAGCCTGTTCCATTCCAGTCATGTGCTGGCTTGTCTGCAGTGTCTTTAAGGAAAAGAGCAAAATGAGCAAAAGGATGAATAAAAGTGGATTCAGAAGTACCACCTCCGTATTTGTTGATTTTGTGTTTATTCTGCTGGAGCATCATTGTCAAAGCTTAACTGAGTCTCAACAGCGTGACCTGCTGAAGGATCTTGGCCAACTAGCACACAAAGGAATTCTTAAAGGCCGAGTTCTGTTCCAGAGAAACAAAGTGCCAGAGACGATTTTAAACGCCTTGCATTCGACCAGCATTCCCTTCCTCTGCACCTTTTACTACAGAGATAGAATAAGTGTGAAGGAAATGTTTTCCTTTATGCATCTCAGCTTTCAGGAGTTCTTTGCTGCTCTCTTGTACACTTTCCTTGATGAAACAGAGGCAGAGCTTAAATTAGAAAAGCTGCTTTCTGATTCATTGCAGGGCGGTTATCATCTGTTGCCTATTGTCCAGTTTCTTTTTGGTCTCTCTAACAAGGCAGTCAGCGACTTACTCATGAAGAAGCATCAACAGGCAGTGTCTCATGCCACATGTGCCCAGCTGGACAAATGGCTCTATGAATTTGTCTCACAAAATACAATCCGCTTGAATGCACATTTGAGCAATTTCGCTCTTCAGTGCTTGTATGAAGTCAATGACAAGTACATGGTGCAAAATGCTATGAAGATTTGGGAAACAAATGGAGTTGAAATAGAGTTGAGTTCCTCAAATATGACCGATTACCATGCAGCAGCACATTGTCTGCAATTTTGTCGACGCATCAGAAGCTTGGACCTGCAAACAAGTACAGTGGAGAATCTAAAAATGCTAGAAAAGGCAGTGAGGAAATCCGATAAACTATGGTTAGTATGATCATCAGTATATATATTTATACCTAAACGCAATCAGTGCTCAGCAACATTGCCTGCAGCTGCAGTAATTTAGTTATTAGGAGTTATATACTCTGTAGGTATAGTGTGTGAATTTATCCTCTTGTTCTGCACAGGCGTGTCCACTGGCCATCAGAACTGAACAAGAACAATGAGACCGAAGTTGGATTCTTATTCAGATTTTCCAGCCCACCTCAAAATGTGGCAGTAGCGAGATTTTGCCAGTATTTTATTGATTTGTAAAAACAGGATGTGGAAAAAATGAGAGCATGATTGTGTGTTGAGCATGTGTGCAAGAAAAGTGGTCTGGACAACCACTGTCTGTTGACCTCTTACGAAATTAAGATTCTCAAAATAAGACTACTAAAAGCATGGCTTATAATAAAAAAGAACCATTGTGTATCCACACCCAATAAATATGGAACAAGTGTGAATACTAAACTTTACAATATTAGATTACAGTGGCATTCTTATACTGTGACCAGGTATGACATCAGTCTTTATGCACAATCAAAGGGTGACTGTACGTTTTGAGCACATCCTCAAGATCAAACCCAGGCTGGCAGACTGGGTAAAAATTATTTTTATTCTCTCTTAATTTAAGACAATTTCAAAATGTGCTGCACTACAATCCCCAGCATGCACTGTAACAGGACGTGTGCTCCAACCACACTATGGTGTGGCCATTAGGAAAGTATACCATATTAAGTAACATTAGGAAACAAAACACCAGAGAGTTGGATAGACAGCAGAGGCAACAGAAAAAATGACAGAGATGATTGTGACCAGTGGTGTGTGGCTAGAGTAGTCAGTGTGAACAGACAAGTGACCCACATGCATGTCCAACAGGTCAGTGCAGCGTTCTTTAGCTTCCATAGGATATGGGAGCAGACAACCCACCAGAGTGCCTCTTTTAATGCCACAACACTGGACACGCTCCTCACCTGAGCTCATGCGGTTGCTAACTGGACCTTAGAGGACTGGCAACATGTGGCATGGTTGGACAAGTCACAGTACCAATTGTTTCAGGCAGATGGTGGGGTTTGTGTGTGGCACAGACCCCATGAAACCATGGACCCCATTTGTCAACAAGGCACTGTGCAGGATGGTGGTGGTTCCATACTAGTGTGGGGTGTGTTCTAATGGCATGGGTTGGGTCCACTGGCCCACCTAAACAAGTCATTAACCAGTGACTGCTACGTTTCTTTGTTTGGTGATCATTTGCAGCCCTTCATGTACCCCCACAGTAGGGAGATAATGCACTATGCCATCGTGCCCAAGTTGTCCACAACCGGTTTAATGAGCATTCTGGAGAATTTTTTATGAATGGTGTGGCCTGCACTTTTGCCCAACATGTGCCCAATTAGGTATTTATGGGATGCGGTGGAGAGGTCATTTCCCAACTGAGATCCTGCACCTACCTGTTGAGTTGCTGCACTTCACTGCGTTAGAAGGGGTCCCATGTCATACTAGTTATTATGCATTTCCTTTATAACTAAATCAAAATGATAATAGTCTGTTGAATCTGACATTTTCTTAAATGTCATTTAAAAAAAAAAAAAAAACAGGCCATCAGTTGCATGAATTCTTTATTCATTTTCATTTTTTCATTTTTCACCCTTTGAACTTTGCATTTGAGAACACAGTGTCCTTTCTCCAGCAATCAGGCTCAACATGCAGTCACCCTCACTACTGCACATCTTGATTTTATTAATCAGTTAAAGATAACCTTCTACTGACAAAATATTTCTATTATGACGTTTCATGATCGACCAGAAAATTTTAATAAAAAGCCTCCTGAACAACAAGAACCAACACTGCTGTGACCAATGGTCTGTTCATTTTATATGGTCAGATACTGTACCCTTTGAAAAAGCGTTACAACAAAATATGTTGATTGTGTTTAAATTCTTAGTAGGATTAGAAATACAGCCCATTTAACTACACTTGTATTTCGGCTCTTCCTCTTCAAAGCCCATCTGTTTGAGCAGGCTAGCTCTTCCTCATTTCAGCTTATGAGAGCCAAATAGAGAAAAATACTGTCATATGCATGATCCAGGCAAGAACAAACACCGCCAGGCACTCGCTCCTCAGCAGTGAGCAGCAGCTGCCACGGCTCCTCCAGGGTAGTGACTGACCTGAACCGGATGAAGGTTACCTTCCAGCTGTGTGATGTGTACTCCACTTCACATCGTCCGTAAGAACACCGCTGGGGTGGTGGGAAAATCGATTCTTAGATGCATCGCAGATGCAGATGTGGATGATTCTGAATCGATTCAAAAATCGTTCTTCTAAATATTTATTTTATAACCTAATGTCAGTGGAACGCAAAAGGCGGAAGTGCTAAAGTGTATATATACCGCCTGGATACTTTGTGACGTGCACATAAAAACACACATTGATGGGCGTGAAATCCGACCGGCTCTGCATTAAAGCTATGGTTAGGTCAGGAGTCACAACCCAAATATTAAGAAGAGATATTGTCCTTTCAACAAAAATCAAACCAGCTCGGGAGCCACAACATTTTATGTCCAGTATGTCTCAGTAAATGATGATGTCGTAGTATAGGCTGAAAATATAAATGAAAACGCAGACTTACTTTGCTCTGCTTTAAGATTTATCTATAGCCGCTTTCCTCCTCATGTCTGACAGAAAACTTTTATTCAAAAGTAGAACAGTTTCTTGTTAAGTGTCTCAAAATTTGACTGTTGTTCAAGGTTGAAGTCGCTTCTCATGCGGCAGCTTTGTGTTAGAATTTTCCCGATGGGAAATGGTCATTTCCCGATGGGAAATAGGATGGTCAGTTAGCAGTGACCATTTATTGTTAAAACATCTTTAGAACAAATCAGGCTGGGTTTGATGCTACTTCTAACTGAAACAAGGGCATCTGAAGCATGCAAGCCATTCAAGTGTCATTCTTTAGACTTTTATATTGCCTTTTACAGTGAATCATATCATAAGTACCTTAATTCAAGGCTGCGATATTAATGTTGGCTTTGTTTAGCATATTTGCTGTTTTTTAGCCTGTTATCTAGCTGACCAGCCTATTTCTGGTTAAACAGAAAGGGGTTCTTACTTCATTAGTACATTCGGTGGTCACTACGAGTAGTCAAAGATTAGTCAATTAACATCAGAAGAGATTTTTCGTGACATGGTGCAGCAAAGCGGAGTTCAGTTTTTAAGAAAGGGTCATAGATTTACTTCTATCAGATCTGGATTATGAAGAACTCTACAAGTTCTCTGCTTATATTGAGTATTTTACAAAGGCTTTGAATGCAACTCAGCCAGTCTTATTTTAGGACCAGAACTATCCATTTTACAAATCATTATTTGCACAATATCTTACACAATTTACAAAATTATCTTGGAAGCATGATCTGTGCCATTTTCTTAAATTTCATGTTTAGTAATCTCGGATAATCAGGCTAATATCAAGTGGTCTTTTGAAGACTCCAAATGTGTCATTTTTTCCAAGAAAAACAATATGTTTAATGAACTGTATCATTTCAACATTTGTCATTTTCTGTTTAGCATGTTTTTTTTGTTTTTTTTTTATTTTATTAATCAAGAGGATAATAATAATACTATATTAGTAAATGTCAGGGCTCGGCAACACAAATGATAAGAAGAGCCATTTTGTCCTTTCAACAATAAACCCACCTTAAAGCCACAAAATTTCATGTTCATTTTATTGAAGCACCATTTTACAGTTTTACAGCTTTGCTGTAAATATGTTTCATTATGTGATAATTTCCTGGTATAAGCTAAAAAATATATAAATGAAAACAGATTTTACTGTTTTAAGATTTAGCCCAGATATATAGCCCCTTTTCTCATATCTCTGACAGGATACTTTTCTGCAAGACTACTATAGTTGCTTGTAAAATTTGTTTGACTTTTTACGAGACTAACGTCAGTGTTCCTTGTCATTTTCCCATCCAACCCTAAATGATGGCTGAGGTGCCTGGATGTGAGAACTGCTGCACCAGTTAAGGTGGAACAGGAAAATTTGAATAAGAGGCTGGTGAATAACAAGCTGACTTCAGCTTTGTGACTGTTTGACAGTTTCTTGTTGCAGATTTAAATGAATCAGGAAATCACCTATAGTGCTTATAAATGCAATCAAGTCTGCAAATTCTTTTTTTTTTCTGCAAGTTCTTGATGTTCATCCTAAATCTTTTCCTTGCCATTTTCTTTGCTATTAGCTAGGCGAGATTATTGTCCTGTAGCAACACAGACAACAATGTGCATAGCAGACTTCAGTGTTAAAGGCAGTTATACATTAATTCCAGCATTCAGTACCATTTATTGTAAAAACTGTGTTAGACCTGCATTAGAAAGATCAGCAAAGCTTTATTTTACCGCAAGCTGCAACAGTGCAGTAAAATAGCCGCATGTTGCTGGCCCCAGTAGAGGGGTTATGTGTACTTGAATTTTAAGATTTTATCTTTGACTTGCTGTTTTAGTTTGAATTATCATTTTGTCTTTTTCAGCTTATGTGTCAGTCATGCGTCAGATAATGATGTTGCAGATCTGATCTTAGCTGTGGGAGACAGAAAAGACCTTCGACGTCTGAGGTAATAATTATTTAAAATTTTCCTCTACATTTAAACTTAGAACAAGTTAGGAAGTACATGACAAAAGATGTTTTCTGTAGTGATGCACCAAAATGAAAATTCCTGACTGAAACCAAAATTTAGGACATGCTGGGCTGAAAACTGAAAAGAGAAAATGAAAAACCTGAACACACACACACACACAAATACTACATACCCAATTACAGAAAGTTGGGAGAGTATGTTAAGTACAGATAAAAACAAAACAGTGACTGCTTTGACCTGTTTTTGAATGAAAACGGTATAAGATGTTTTATCTTCATTGTTTTTTTTTGTAAACACATGCTTATTACAAAATGGATACCTGCAATGTTCTTGCAGTTTGGGACGATTGGGACAATTTAAGGTTGGGACGATTTAACACTAGGAATACTCTTAATTGTTCAGAAAATATTTCATAGGAGGTGCTTAGGTATAAAAGGAGTATGCAGGAAAGGCCTGGTCATTTATGAGCAAGGTTGGGATCTTGTCACAAATTTGTCAGTAATACACAAAATCCAAAAGTTGAAAATTTGCATTCCTCAGCGAGTGACTTCAAGGATTTTAGGAATTTCACACTCTATGGTACATAGTGTCATCAAAAGATTAAGGGAATCCAGAGAAATATCTGTATGGCCAACAGCCAAAACTGAATAATCATGAACTCCGACCTCTTAGTTGGCAGTGCATTATAAAGCAGCATTCTTCTGTGATGGATATCACCACATGGGCTCAGGAGTACTTTGAGAAACCTTTGTCAATAAACACTGTCCAACGCTACACCTGTAAATGCAGGTTAAGAGTGTACTATACAAAATGGAAGTCATATATCAGCCGCATCCATAAATGTGACAGACTCAAGCTCTTCTAAAATGGACTGATGAACAGTGGTAATGTGTATCATGCTCTGATGCATCGACCGTTCAAATTATTTATGAAAATAATGAATGTTGTGCTCTCTGGGCCAAAAATGAAAAGGACCATACATATTGTTACCAGCGTAAAGTTTTAAAATCCAGCATCTATGATGATATATGTGGATGGTTTTAGTGGGTGACTTGCACATCTGTGAAGGCACTATTAATACTTTACACATTTTATGCAATATATTCTGCCCCTCTAGTAGGGGTGCAAAGATTATTCAACTAATTTAACAGTTGATTAGTTGGTGACCTTGTCATGCAGGTTTTTCTCGCTTAACTTAGGAAAAAGGTTGTCAGTTGTTATTTGGAAAGCCGAGCTTAGCTGACACAGGAGCACATTGTCCATGTTGAACATCTGAAGAAGAATCACGTCAACTCACTGGATGAAGAAGGTTCATCTCAATAAGATAGTTCTACTAGTGAGTTAGGTAGCTAATGTTAATGTCTTACTTCATGTTATGGACTTTTTTCTATTTTGAAAAGCATGTTCTCTGGAATCATAAATGGAGTTGGAACGGAGAAGCAAGTAACTTTTATTCACAATAAAACTGTAACTGTTATCTGGAATATGAACATGTTCAAACATTGCATCGATGCCTTAGCGTTCAGGGCACATGTGTGTTCAAATTCAGAGAACAGTTCTCTTTGCCTTGTTCTCTGTAAATGTTTGCGAACACTCAGGAGGTAGTTCTCAGGAGGTAGCAAACACAACACAGGGTTCCATTAAAATGAAATCTTTACATCAAATCTTTCAAATTTAACAGTTCATAGAGAACAGGTTTGCCACAAATTTTCACCACTTTCTCGTCCATTCCATCAGAGCTCGTCTTCTCTGCAGAGGGAGTATCTGTTCTCATAGGAGAGCAAGCCTCTCATGAGCACGTAGAGATGCTAAATTATTTGCCACAGAGTGTAGACAGACAGCAGAGTACACAAAGCACATAATGTACTCTTTAAAAATGAAATAGATTGACTTTTCTTTTTTTTTACTTGATTAAGGGCAAATGGATTGTTTTGTCATTTTATTGCTGCTACTTTGCACGTCTTTGTTTTTAAATTTTGACAGGAAAAATGTTGCTTTGCTTATCTTTTGCATTAGCAAGAAAGTTCATTACAGCAGTGCATTTTTGAATGTCATTCATCTTTATTGCCTTAATTTTCAGTTAGCAAATGCATGAAAAAACCTCAAACTAAATTTCAATGCTGATAGCTGCTTAAGTTCTTTGGTAACTGAGCGATTCATACTCTGAATAATCGATTATTCATTTCAATAATCGATAGATTATTCGACTATTGAAATAGTCATCTGTTGCAGCCCTACCTTCTAGTCCAGGCTTTCTTAAACTGTGTGACATAAAGCCCCTTTTAGTGGTCTGTGGGCCTGTACTCGGGGGAGACAGTCATTCATAGCAGCAAGTCAGCGCTGTATACTGCCAGTATCATTTGTCTCTTAACATCTGACCACAGACTCTCAATTCTCAAAACCGACATGAGCCTTAATATAATAATGAATATCTGCGTATAATTTTTGAACGAGCATGAACAACCAGAGTTAAACTCAAACTGATAAACTACTGAAAAAGAAGAAGATGATCATGCAAGGATCATTATTATTATTATTGTACATTTTTTTTAAAAATTGTAAATATTTTTTTTTTATTTTGCTTTGGCTGTGGTTTGTGATTGTTTTGTTGTCCTTTGGCTGTTTGTAATGGGTTTTTACCCTTTGGCTGTGGTTTGTGATGTTATTTTGTACTTTGGTTTTGGTTTGTGTTGGTTTTTTTGCCTTCTGGCTGTGGAACAAACAGCATTTCTAATTACTGTTTCTCATTCTTATCATTAAATGATTTTTAATGTATTAAATGTTGATATTTTGTTTTAAGTTTAATGTTTCTTTCGATTAATTTTATCCTCGTTATCCTCCAAAAACTGAAAGTGTTTTTATATAATGAATGCCTGGAGACAGAAATTTCAGTGCATCCCTTATTTTGTGTCTTGTTTTGACATTTCACAGTGTAGAAGATGGTGCTCTTACTGACCAAAGTGTGAGAAAGATCATGAGCGCACTGCACAACCACAGATCAGTGGGAAGTGTTCATCTATCAGTGAAGACCATAAATTACACCAATACAGAAATCTTCATGAACCTTCTTAAGACTAATGTGGTTTCAGAGAAACTCAGGTAAATGGACACAGTCGAAAGTTCTACATTTAGGATATGTAAATATAAAAAATTAGAGGCTGCAGAAGCACTCATCGACTCGTAGAAGTAATCTTATTTATTAGAGAAAGCATATGATATGATGATTATGATTGTTCATAGTTCCTTTTTTGTAGTTTTACAACTTCAGTTATGTCAACTTCAATTATGTGTCAATTATGCAGGCTCTGACAATATAATGTTACATATGTCTTTTCTGTTTACTCAGTTTATGTGTGGCTACAAAGTGCAGGAACAGTGAAGAGAACCTCTGCTCTCATCTTGAACTACAACATAACTATCTTGACAGGTGAAACTCTAGTTATGGACATTGCACATATAATATAATGTAATAACGTAATATAATGAAGAAAGAAGAGGTGCACTGTGTGTGTGTGTGTATGTATGTATGTATGTATGTATGTATGTATATATATGCGTGTGTGTGTGTGTGTGTGTGTGTACAGTGAGTCCAAGAAGTATTTGATCCCTTGCTGATTTTCTTTGTTTGCCCACTAATAGACACTATCCTTCTGCACTTTTAATGGTAGATATATTCTAACATGGAGAGACAGAATATCAAGACAAAAATCCAGAATATAATTTTAAAGAATATATTTTAATTAATTTGTATTTCAATGAGGAAAATAAGTATTTGATCCCTCTTGCCAAACACACTCAATACTTAGTGGCAAAGCCTTTGTTTGCAAGCACAGCGGTGAGACGTTTGTTGTAGTTAACCACAAGTTTAGCACACACACCAGGGGGAATTTTGGCCCACTCTTCTTTGCAGATCCTCTCTAAATCACGAAGGTTGGTGGGCTGTCGCTTGGCAACTCTGACCTTCAGCTCCCTCCATAGATTTTTGATCGGATTGAGGTCTGGCGACTGGCTGGGCCACTCCATGACCTTAATGTGATTTTTCTTGAGCCAATCCTTTGTTGCCTTTGCTGTATGTTTAGGGTCGTTATCATGTTGGAAGACCCAACCACGGCCCATTTTCAGATCCCTGGCAGAGGGGAGGAGGTTGTTCCTCAGGATTGTGCGGTACATGGCTCCATCCATCTTCCCAGTGATGCGGTGAAGTAGCCCTGTACCCTTGGCAGAGAAACACCCACAAAACATTATGCTTCCACCTCCATGCTTGACGGTGGGCACAGTGTTCTTGGGGTCATAGGCAGCATTTTTCTTCCTCCACACATGGCGGGTGGAGTTGAGGCCAAAAAGTTCAATTTTGGTCTCGTCTGACCACAAAACCTTCTCCCAATAACTTGGTTCATCTTTCAAATGATCATTGGCATACTTGAGGCGCGCCTCCACATGTGCTCCCTTCAGCAGGGGTACCTTTCGGGCACTGCAGGATGTGAATCCATTGTTGCGCAAAGTGTTGCCAATTGTTTCCTTGCAAACTGTGGTCCAAGCTGCCTTCAGGTCATTTGCTAACTCCTGCCGAGTGGTTGCAGGACGATTTCTGACCGTTCTCAGCATCATTGCCACCCCACGAGGCGAAATCTTCTTTGGAGCACCGGGCCGAGGTCTGTTGATTGTCATGTTATACTCTTTAAACTTTCTGATAATTGCACCAATAGTTGTTACTTTCACATCCAACACCTTACTAATCTTTTTGTAGCCAATTCCAGCTTTGTGAAGGTCAACAATTCTGACTCTGAGGTCCTGTGACAGCTCTTTGGTTTTACCCATGTTGGAGACTTGAAATCTGTGTGATCTGTCTGATTCTGTGGACAGGTGTTTTTCACACAAGTGATTAGTGAGAACAGGTGGCTTCAGGTCAGGTAACAAGTTGATTGGGAGTGTCTAACTGGTCTGTAAAAGCCAGAACTGCTAATGAATACTAAGGGATCAAATACTTATTTCACTCCATGAAATACAAATCAATTAATATATATTCCTTAGATTTATTTTCTGGATTTTCTTTTTAATATTCTGTCTCTCCATGTAAGAATACATCTACCATTAAAAGTATAGAATGATCATGTCTTTATTAGTGGGCCAACGAAGAAAATCAGCAAGGGATCAAATACTTCTTGGACTCACTGTGTATATATATATATATATATATATATATATATATATATATATATATATATATATATATATATATATATATATATATATATACACACACACACACACTGCTCAAAAAATAAAGGGAACACTCAAATAACACATCCTAGATCTGAATGAATGAAATATTCTCATTGAATACTTTGTTCTGTACAAAGTTGAATGTGCTGACAACAAAATCACACAAAAATCATCAATGGAAATCAAATTTATTAACCAATGGAGGCCTGGATTTGGAGTCACACACAAAATTAAAGTGGAAAAACACATGACAGGCTGATCCAACTTTGATGTGATGTCCTTAAAACAAGTCAAAATGAGGCTCAGTATTGTGTGTGGCCTCCACGTGCCTATATGACCTCCCTACAATGCCTGGGCCTGCTCCTGATGAGGTGGCAGATGGTCTCCTGAGGGATCTCCTCCCAGACCTGGACTAAAGCATCCGCCAAGTCCTGGACAGTCTGTGGTACAACGTGACGTTGGTGGATGGAGCAAGACATGATGTCCCAGATGTGCTCAATCGGATTCAGGTCTGGGGAACGGGCGGGCCAGTCCATAGCTTCAATACCTTCATCTTACAGGAACTGCTGACACACTCCAGCCACATGAGGTCTAGCATTGCCCTGCAATAGGAAGAACCCAGGGCCAACCGCACCAGCATATGGTCTTGCAAGGGGTCTCAACTCTGTACCTAATGGCAGTCAGGCTACCTCTGGTGAGCACATGGAGGGCTGTGTGGCCCTTCAAAGAAATGCCACCCCACACCATTACTGACCCACTGCCAAACCGGTCATGCTGAAGGATGTTGCAGGCAGCAGATTGGTCTCCACGGCGTCTCCAGACTCTGTCACGTCGGTCACATGTGCTCAGTGTGAACCTGCTTTCATCTGTGAAGAGCACAGGGCGCCAGTGGCGTATTTGCCAATCCTGGTGTTCTCTGGCAAATGCCAAGCGTACTGCACGGTGTTGGGCTGTGAGCACAACCCCCATCTGTGGGCGTCGGGCCCTCATACCATCCTCATGGAGCTGGTTTCTAACCGTTTGTGCAGACACATGCACATTTGTGGCCTGCTGGAGGTCATTTTGCAGGGCTCTGGCAGTGCTCCTCCTGTTCCTCCTTGCACAAAGGCGGAGGTAGCGGTCCTGCTGCTGGGTTGTTGCCCTCCTACGGCCTCCTCCACGTCTCCTGGTGTACTGGCCTTTCTCCTGGTAGCACCTCCAGCCTCTGGACACTACGCTGACAGACCCAGCAAACCTTCTCGCCACAGCTCGCATTGATGTGTCATCCTGGATAAGCTGCACTACCTGAGCCACTTATGTGGGTTGTAGAGTCCGTCTCATGCTACCACGAGTGTGAAAGCACCACCAACATTCAAAAGTGACCAAAACA
This sequence comes from Pygocentrus nattereri, assembly GCF_015220715.1. NCBI lineage: Eukaryota > Metazoa > Chordata > Actinopteri > Characiformes > Serrasalmidae > Pygocentrus > Pygocentrus nattereri. The sequence goes on along the minus strand of NC_051229.1, from coordinate 10,530,246 downwards.
TCAGCCAGAAAGCAGAAAGGTACTGAGAAGTGGTCTGTGGTCCCCACCTGCAGAACCACTCCTTTGAGTGTGTCTTGCTAATCGCCAGTGATTTCCACCTGTTGTCTATTCCATTTGCATTGTCACTCAGTGTTGCTTCCTAAGTGGACAGTTTGATTTCACTGAAGTTTGATTTACTTGGAGTTATATTGTGTTGTTTAAGTGTTCCCTTTATATATATATATATATACATATATATATATATATATATATATATATATATATATATATATATATAAGAGGTCTGTTACTATGTAAATTCTTTGTACTTAAAAAAAAGTTTATATTGCCTAGCACAGGAAGATGTTTGAAAAGAAGCTTTATCTGAAAGCCTTTCTGTATTTTTTACATTTTATTCTAGGTGTAGGGCATTCAGCATATCTGTTGAACCCAAAAAGCTGGATTCAGATGATGCACTCATTTACTCTGGACAGACTTTCAAGTCTATCTACTTTTGTGGTAGTGACCTGACTCTATCTGCCTTTGCCTGGAGAAAGTTTCTTCAGATAACAAGTAATCTAAAAAAAGGGTGAGATTATTTCATCTACCTCATCTCATTCAAGTTACATCAAGTTAAATTCCCTTCACTTAATTACAACCATGAATTAAATCTAAATAAAAGCATAAAATACCCTAAAAAAACAAACATTAGCCAAATTAAACCATATATAAAGAATAGTCATGAATACTAGCCATAATTTTACTTTAATTTTACTCTTAATTGGAGCAAGCCTAAGTTTCCCAGATGCTCTAAATGCTTGATAAAATGCATGAAATGTAAATGTATTGTTATATTCATGAATTATGTTTTAAAAATATTCAATATTGTTTGTTTTCATGTTTTCTAGCGAAAACCCTGAGTTCCATAAGAACATTGATGCACTTCTGTCGTTCCTTCCCTCCATGCCTGACTTACAAAATGTGAATCTTGCTGCTAAGAACTTGAGCCAGAAGTGCGCGGCAAAGATCCTTTCTTTCTTCTACACCAGGCCAACGCTAGAGCATTGTTTATTTTGGTAAATAGATTGTTCACAAAAAGTTACATATGTCTCTTTATAAGTTACTCCTACTTAAACTGTTGCCAGCTTGTCTTATCTAGACCCAAGGGTAGGGGTGGGAATTTTGATAAGTTCATTTGTCCGATAACCAACCATTATTAGTTTGTAATTAATCGGAAACTGAGAAACCTAAACTCATGGACACAATGCATGAAAACATCAAACACAGCACTGTGTTTTATATAAACAAGGATTTAGGCTTTACTGAATGAAGAATCTCATTCTAATGCTACAGATTTGGCAATAACATAGTGTAGTCTACTTACTTACATTTACGTTCTTAGCTCTTTGTAGTAGAAGTCTGTGCAGGACAGAAAGTACGATTACATCCAGTCACATCCAATATTTGACAGTCTATTCACAAATGCACAATTTTCTTCTGAAATAACTGTGAAGTAACTTCACCAAACGGCATTAATTCCAAATAAACAAAAAGCATGAATTAAATCACAGAACACAGCTGTGTCCGTCGGACTAAAAGGCTCCGCCTTCTCTAAACTATGAGAATTTGCATAAGTGACTTTGAACGTGGCGTGGTTGTTGGTGCCAGATGGGCTGGTCTGAGTGTTTCAGAAACTGCTGATCTACTGGGATTTTCACACACAACCATCTCTAGGGTTTACAGAGAATGGCCCAAAAAAGAGAAAATATTCAGTGAGTGGCAGTTGTGTGGAAGAAAAAGCCTTGTTGATGTGAGAGGTCAGAGGAGAATGGGCAGACTGGTTCAAGATGATAGAAAGGCAACAGTAACTCAAATAACCAACCAAAATCTCTGAGGAACGTTCCCAACACCTTGTTGAAAGTATGCCACGAAGAATTAAGGCAGTACTGAAGGCAAAAGTGGGTCCAACCTTTTACTGTACCTAATAAAGTGGCCGGTGAGTGTAGAATCATATGCAAAGGTTTTGGCCCCTGGTAAAATTACACATTTTGTTGCTTTCCTAAGTGATTTTCTGAGTGGACATTTTACTGTTTTCTCTCATTGACAGGTTTGCTGTGGACAGTCTCAAGGGCATGGGTGAAGAGGACATCTGCTCTTTGTTGTTGAGCATACGCAATGGACAGTGAGAAGACCTTTTTTTATGATCTTCTTGTTATGTCATTGTGGCTATGTGAGAGGAGAAGTGATGAAAAATGTCTGGCTGTGTGGAGCTGCTATATGAGTAAACAAGTGAATGGATTAGTCATGTGACAGAACATGCTATCTTAGCAGAGCTTTGGAAAGGCTAACAGCTATCTTATATATATATATATATATATATATATATATATATATATATATATATATATATATATATATATATATAGGAATATAAATAGGCAACATAGGAAACATTGATGTCTCTTTACAACGCTTATATAAAATGTATTCTGTACATGATTTTGTGTAGAATTTGAGTATTTAAATGTTGCTCTGATGACTTGAGCATTGTAGTATTATATTCAGTGCTGGTTCCTCCTATATGCAAACAGCATCGCATGATGCTTCTTCTAGATTCAAGTGTCTTTTCAAAAACTTGCTTATATATTCCACCATTTCAAACTGCCATTTCAAAATGGATTGGGCATCAAAGTGTCTGAAATGGTGGCACAGGATCAGAAAACTATATACTATTAATTAGCAGTCCAGTATTTTAAGATAGGAGCTTTTAGGGCACTAGCTTTGTGATGGATTTACTGTGACCTGCTATTCAAATGAGGCAATAATTTTAGCTTTTAATAATATTTTTTCTTTCCTTAGTGTGCTTTATTAAACATTACCTTATTGCATATAGTTGTATGTAGAATTTTTTAAATTCCTGGTTAAATTGCATATTTTGTTGATGTGCTAAATTTAATGCACTGTTATATTTGCTTTGAATTTAACATAACTGGGGAAAATTATAAATTTTCACACATTTTATTTTTTACAATGTGTTGAAGGGGAATTCCACAGAAATTTTTTTTTTAATTTCTGCATCATTAAATGGTTATTACAATTGTTCACAGTGGTGGTGATGGGAATCAGATGTCCTAAGCATTTAATTTCCTTAAAAAAGGTGCATTATAGAAAGTGGCTATATGAAATGATTATAAATAAGCTACCTGATGTCTGAGACATTGTTTTTGCAATCATTTGGAGATGAAGCATTAGTCGAAAATGTATTTTTAAAGCACATTCAAGGTGCAGTAGTACAATGCAGGATGTTCTAAGGCAAAATTGTACCCAAAAAAACTTTTTTTCCAGAAATACCACTATTTTTCTATTATTGTCAACTTTGACTATTTTGCCTTTCAGTTACGTGGAGAATCTTCTCCGTCTGGATTTAAAACCACATGTTTGCAGGTATGGAAAGAATATGATCATTTATTATCAAACATAGGGTTAAGTAGAACATTTGAAATAACAGGGCACAGCTAGGAAAGAAAAACCCACGCTGTAATTTTGTCATTACTCAGATTTAACTGGACATATTAGTAACCAACATAGAAAATAATATGTATACTAATACAAGCCTCTTGAGAAATTGTGATAAATTTACTTCAATTGAAGATTTTAAAATATTTTATTTTGAATGGATCAGTTTCAGTCCTCGCACAACCCAAAGCATGGAGTCTACACCAGTACTTCAGGAAATCTCACTTAGGTTTCCATTTATGAAAGGGGACCATGTGGACTGGGAGGATTTTCTCAGAAGGCTCAGCCAGTTGTGGAAATCACTAGAAAGGCAAGTGTGATGTGCTCAATGATATTTACAGCAGATTCTGATTCTCATTCACTTTCTAACCTAAGCTCAACCATATTTAACCAGTACAAGAAGCAAAACAAGTTATGGGTTTAAGGTACGTCTACGTAACTTCTCACTGCCCAGTTGTTTAAGTCCAAAAGTTAAAACTTAAATTTGAAGTACTTGTGAGACTTGCATACAAGTCATACATAAACCTTATGTATTTCAAAAGAGTTAATACTACCTGCTGTATTCAGAGCAAAAGTACTTAGATTGTTTAAATGCATTAAAGGACAGTATGCATTACAATTCATACAAACTCCAAACTGCAATAAACAGTATTTGCTGAGGCACATCAGAAAAAGTAGATAAATACAGCTCAGTATACTTTATGCTGACCAGCCACACTAAACCATAGTCAAAATACATGAAACTGGAACTGTCCTCCCTTATTATTTTATAGATAAAAACATTCAATTTTTTAGTAATATATTGACCGAATTATCGAACTTCAAATATCTGATCACCTTACTGGCAACTGAATTTAGTAATTTAAGCAAAGCATATGTATGCACAACATTCCTATAGGGGTGCAACTCTCCTACTAACCATCATTCATGTTGGCTAGCTAATGCTACCAGTTTAACATTACTCTGATGTCATGCTAATTTCACAAATCATGTACTCTTAACTGAAAAATCTTAGACTACTTCTTAAATATAGTGGAGATGGTGTGCTGCTGACTTCGACTGAAGATGTCATTGGGCGGTGGAAGGAATACTTTGAGGACCTTCTCAATCCCACCGACACGTTCTCCAGTGAGGAGGCTGAGTCTGGGGACATGGGAATAGGCTTGTCCATTACGGAGGCCGAAGTCGCTAAGGTAGTTAAGAAGCTCCTTGGTGGCAAGGCTCCAGGGGTGGATGAGATCCGCCCTGAGTTCCTCAAGGCTCTGGATGTTGTGGGGCTGTCTTGGCTGACACGCCTTTTCAACATTGCGTGGACATCTGGGGCGGTGCCACTGGATTGGCAGACTGGGGTGGTGGTGCCTCTTTTTAAAAAAGGGGACCGGAGGGTGTGTTCCAACTACAGGGGAATCACACTCCTCAGCCTCCCTGGCAAGGTCTATGCAGGGGTACTGGAGAAGAGAGTCCGGCTTATAGTCGAACCTCGGATCCAGGAGGAACAGTGCGGGTTCCGCCCTGGTCGTGGAACACTGGACCAACTCTTCACCCTCTCCAGGATTCTGGAGGGTTCATGGGAGTTTGCCCAACCAGTCCACATGTGCTTTGTGGATCTGGAGAAGGCATTCGACTGTGTTCCCCGGGGTATTCTGTGGGAGGTGCTTCGGGAGTACGGGGTACATGGCTCTTTGCTACGAGCCATTCAGGCCCTGTACAAACAAAGCTGGAGTTTGGTTCGCATAGCCGGCAGTAAGTCAGACTCGTTCCCAGTGAGAGTTGGACTCCGTCAGGGCTGCCCTTTGTCACCAATTCTATTCATAATTTTTATGGATAGAATTTCTAGGCGCAGTCAAGGGATGGAGGGTGTCCGGTTTGGTGACCTCAGGGTCACATCACTGCTGTTTGCAGATGATGTGGTCCTATTGGGGACATCAGGCCGCGAACTTCAGCTTTCGCTGGATCGGTTTGCAGCCGAGTGTGAAGCGGCTGGGATGAGAATCAGTACCTCTAAATCCGAGACCATGGTTCTCAGGCGGAAAAGGGTGGAGAGCCCTCTCTGGGTCGGGGATAGGCTCTTGCCTCAAGTGGATGAGTTCAAGTATCTCGGGGTCTTGTTCACGAGTGATGGTACAAGGGAGTGGGAGATTGACAGGCGGATTGGTGCTGGGTCAGCAGTGATGTGGGCTCTTTACCGGTCTGTTGTGGTAAAGAAAGAGCTGAGCCATAAGGCAAGGCTCTCGATTTACCGGTCGATCTACGTTCCCACCCTCACCTATGGTCATGAGCTTTGGGTAATGACCGAAAGAATAAGATCGCGAATACAAGCGGCCGAAATGAGTTTCCTCCGCAGGGTGTCTGGACTCTCCCTTAGAGATAGGGTGAGAAGTTCAGTCATCCGGGAGGGACTCGGAGTAGAGCCGCTGCTTCTTCACGTCGAGAGGAGCCAGCTGAGGTGGTTCGGGCATCTGGTTAGGATTCCTCCTGGACGCATCCCTCGGGAGGTGTCACAGGCGAGTCCACCTGGGAGGAGACCCCGGGGAAGACCCAGGACACGCTGGCGCGACTATATCGCCCAGCTGGCCTGGGAGCGCCTCGGAATCCCCCTTGGAGAGCTGGTGGAAGTGGCTGGGGAAAGGGAGGTCTGGGCTTCATTGCTTAGGATGCTGCCCCCGCGACCCGAACCCTGGACAAGCGGAAGATAATGGATGGATGGATGGATGGATGGATGGATACTTCTTAAATATGTACTGTGTTTTACAATATCTCATTCCTATTTTTTTATTTAATCTACCTATTGTAAGGATTTTATCATGGCTGCAGACCTAGCAAGGATGCTATCTAGCTAGTGTGCTGAGGACAGTAACTGAAGAACATGTGTGTTCACCTCAGAGTCCCCAAACGTCTCCAATAACACCAGAAAAAGTCGTTAGATTTGTCACTGGTCGTTATTTTTAAAAAAAGTCGTTAGATGGGTCTTAAAAATCATTAAATATACAGACAAAGTCGCTAAGTTGGCAACACTGCTATAAATGGATGTTAACGAATAAGTTTTTATACCAAAACCTTGTTTTGAATCTGTTTTAAAACAACAGTATTTGTAGCAATTTTATCTGACATCTTTGTAGCTTTAATAGCATAAACACTTTGTATATGAGGTTCCTATCAGTGCTACTGTGAACAGTTGAGACTCAACAAGTTTCTCTAGAATCGGCCATTTGACGACAAACCACTCTGTGGCTGTTAAAATATGTAACTATTTAATTATGCAGCAATTTAGTATATAAGTCTTATGTGTAATGTATAAATGGTAGGGGTACCAGCTGTCTCTAGATTGTAGTGATATTTCTGTGGTCAAACAATGCAGCCACTTTTGTGATGAGAAGTGTTCAGAAACATTGGTGTAGCTTTGAGTTTGTTTTCTTGGCCTTTCTATTTCTAACACTTAACATTTTTAATTTAAGATCTGAACTCTCCATAATTCACAGAATTTCATCTTGTAGATATCCACTGTTGTCTTTTCTCCGCTCTGTGCCTGATTTGACGGAGGTTATGCTGTGCTTGAGCAGTCTACATGAGATCTGGGCTGTCAGGATACTTTCCTTCCTCCAGGCCTGTCCAAGTCTACAATATTTGCAGTATGATTACCCTTTGTTTGTTGATATGTCATCTTGGTTTGTGTTCCTCTTAAAATGTAAAATTAGTGTTCACTGTTTGGCAGGGTGGAAGTGGACAATGGAAGTGAAAATCTGGGAATAGCCAGAGGAAACGTTTTAAGGTCAGATAGTAAAAAGTGGCTTACTTCTAGTGTGATAGCCATTATAAAAGGTACTTTTTTTATTGTTATGCCAACCTTAAAACTTGTACCTTTAAATTACTTATTGTATCCCCTTTCCCCCTCCCACTATCTTCACATATTTTTTTATTTATTTAGCTCTGCTTTTTATGACTGAATCTTGTAATGTTTTAACAGTACATTTGAAAACCTCATAATAAAACTTATTTTCTTTTTTTGTTATGTTCCATATTAATCCATTTAATGCATTAATAGTGAATTTGAAAACTGTTTTCTTTCTTTCAGGGAAGTATATGCAGTGAGGGAAGTTCTGTTCTTTCTAGGGTGCCATCATTTGGACTGGCGTAAATCAGGGTATGTATTAAAAACTGCTGAGCTGCCTTTCTCTGATGTGCCACCTAGTATTAAACCACTATTTCTAAAGGTTTGGTTGCTCATAATATATTAAAGACAGTAGTACTGCTGTTTCAATTATACATTGAACTAACATTCAGCATGTGCTGTTCTTTGTGAGTAAAAAAGTCTTAGAGACAACATCTTAAGACTTCCTGCAAATCCACTCCTCACTCCGGGTGAGGTTCCAATCCCTGTTCTACAGCACTATCCACTACCCACTCTACACCACTCATATACTTTACTGCCAAATCATCACATGTAGGCTTTGTTTTATTATTATTATTTTTATACTTAATGAAGAACTTTAATTTTCCTGAGCTTATTGATAGCTCAGATATTTCGGTGCATCGTGTTCCATGTGTCAGACATGAGTCAGGCCTGTGACACAGTCCTGTTCGAACTGCAAAATTATTTACATTTTCTGTTCTTATTAGCCCATTTCACCCTGAGAAGCACTACAGTCCCCAGCATGCACTGTAATATAGTGTGCCTTCTGACCCCCTTCCCCAGCGACAATCTATGGGTCAGAGGTGACACAAAAAGAAAAGATGATTGGTGTCTAGTTCAAGCAAATAGACAGTTTAAAAAAAAAACCTAAAACAATGTGTTTTTTATTTAGAATTATTTGTGAATACACTGTGTGCACAATTATTAGGCAAGTGAGTATTTTGACCATATCATTTTTAGGCATATTTTCTAACTCCAAGCTGGATAAACTTGAATGCTTAATGGATTTAAGCATAGCAGGTGATGTGTATCTGTGTAATGAGGGAGGGTGTGGCCTAAGGAGATCAAAACCCTATATCAAGGTGTGCATAATTATTAGGCAGCTTTTTTCTTTAGGCAAAATGGGCCAAAAAAGAGATTGAACTGACTCTGAACAGTTAAAAATTACCAAAAGGGATGTAGAACTCTTGAAATTGCTAAGATATTGGGGCGTGATCACAGAACAAATCAACAGGGTCGCAAGAAACGTGCTGGGAAAAAAAGACGCAAATTAACTGCCAAGGATTTGAGAAGAATCAAGCGTGAAGCTACCAGGAACCCATTATCTTCCAGTTCTGTCATATTGCAGAACTGCAACCTAGCTGGAGTATCAAGAAGTACAAGATGTTCAGCGCTCAGAGACATGGCCAAGGTAAGGAAGGCTGAAACCCGACCACCACTGAACAAGACACATAAGCTGAAGTGTCTAGACTGGTCCAAGAAGAATCTGAAGATAGATTTTTCAAAGGTTTTATGGACTGATTAAATGAGAGTGACTCTTGACGGACCAGATGGATGGACCCGTGGCTGGATCAGTAACGGGCACAGAGCTCCACTTCGAGTCAGACGTCAGCAAGGTGGAGGTGGGGTACTGGTATGGGCTGGTATTATTAAAGATGAGCTGGTTGGACCTTTTCGGGTTGAAGATGGGCTCAAAATCAACGTCCCAAGCCTACTGCCAGTTTTTAGAAGACACTTTCTTTAAGCAGTTGTACAGGAAGAATCTGCGTCTTTCAAAAAGACGATGATTTTTATGCAGGACAATGCTCCATCACATGCATCCAAGTACTCCTCTGCATGGCTCGCCAGTAAAGGCGTTAAAGATGAAAAACCTATGACATGGCCCCCTTCCTCACCTGACCTGAACCCAATTGAGAACTTGTGGGTAATTCTTAAACGGGAGATTTACAGTGAAGGAAAACAGTACACCTCTCTGAACAGGGTCTGGGAGGCTGTGGTTGCTGCTGCACAAAAAGTTGATCGACTCCATGAATGGAAGGCTTATCACTGTTATTGAAGAGAAGGGTGGCTATACTGGTCACCAATTTTTTTTTATTTCTCAGGAATGTTCATTGGAAAGCTTTGAGTTGTTTGTTTATAATTCTCACTTGAACAGATAAAAATTAAAAAGAGATGGGAAAATGTGTGTTTTTCATTTAGCTGCATAATAATTCTGCACCATTAAAGTTGCCCAATAAATGTGCACATATAGATATTCTCCTAAGAAAAACAAAACTTCACTTTTACTTTCTTAAACATTCATGTTTGAGGTTTATTAACATTTTGGATTAACCGAGAGCACTGTAGTTGGTCATTAATAAAAATAATCCTCAAAAATAAGACTTGCCTAATAATTGTGCACACAGTGTAGTTTAAGTTTTCAGTGTTTGTTGTTGCAGTTTCAGGCACGTTTTGAATGAACAATGGCCATTCGGTTCATGGCAAAATATTAGTAACAATTAAATAAAAACACAACTGGCCCACAGATTTGCGGAGAGATTTTTTAATATGGCCCTTTTAGTGGTTGAGTTTGACACCACTGTTTTAAACTCTGCAGGTGCATGATGAGTGTAAGTATTGTAGTCATAAAAGGGCACATTGCCTGTATTAACCAGCAGTACAAAACATCTGAAATATGCTGCTTATAAAGTAGATGGCATGATAAAAAATTTTTAGTATATTCTGACAGATTGTATCTTTCCTTCTAGGCTTGGGAAGGTTTAGTTCAAGGGAGAGGAGAACCAATCCTAAAGTGTGATATTACAGAATAGCTTCAAGATAAAAAGAAGTGTAAATAAATAAATTAATTAATATTTTCTTATTTTATAGGACATTTAATATACAGTACACACTGCCTGATCATGAAGTGGTCCCCTGTATTATCTTCTACATGGGAAACAGCCCAGAGATCTACAACGTAGACTGGAGACAATTCTTTGGATTTTACCATAAACTGAAATCCCTGACTGAGCAGTGAGTAGCATGTGTGGGTGTGGGTGTGGGTGTGGGTGTGGGTGTGGGTGTGGGTGTGTGTGGGTGTGGGTGTGTGAGACTAATTTTTCACATGTCAGTTGTCTAGAGTATGATCGGTCCGTGGATGCCCTGCTGTCAGTTGTGAACACTCTTCCTGGTCTTAGTGACCTGTATTTGGCATTAAGATTTTTGACGGTTGATGGTGCTTTCACTGTTGTTCAGCTTATGAAGACCTGTCCCAGGCTGCGTATTATTGAGTAAGTATCCATAATCTTTTTTGTTTGTTTGTTTAAATTTCCAGTTTGATTAAATTTGCAGGGCTACATGTACAGTTTTAAAGGCAAGTTCATTTTTGCATCCCATTTTGGACTGTATTGAACATATAAGAACCTATATTGAGTTTGGGCTGGTTTAAGTTTGCTTATTTGATGCCAATTTATGAAGACTGTGGCAGGGCATGTCATAGATTACCATGAAGAATTTTGGTTAATTCTTGCAACTACAAAAAAATTGTAAAGCTGTGGTACTTTTTTTACAATTTGCACTGATAGGTTTGGTCTATTTAAATAAATATAACACAGGGAGTAATACTTAATTTTACATAGATTAGTTTAGTGTTAATAAATTCCGTGTTGATTGCAGGGTGCACTCCTGTGTCAGAGTATGAAATGTTACATATTTAAAAACATCTTTATTAACACTGTGAGAAAAAAACTCATGCTGTTTTTAGGAAGCGTTTTTGCTTTTGCTTAAACCCTGTAAATACAACCCCATTTCCATAGAAGTTTGGACGCTGTGTGAAATGAAATAAAAACTAATTGCAATGATTTGCAAATCATTTAAACTGTATATTTAATTTAAAATATTGGAAAGGCAACATATCACATATTGAAAATGAGATTGTATTGTTTTTTGAAAAATATTTGCACATTTACAATTTGATGCCAACAACACATTCCAAAAAACTGACTGACAGGGCAACAAAAGGCTGGTGAAGTTGTGTTATGTTTAAAAAAAAAAACACCGCTTGGTTAATTGGCAGCAGTCTTGTGAGCTGATTGGGTATTAAAAAAAAGCATCCCAGAGAGGCTGATTTTTTTTCAGAAGTAAATATGGGTAGGGGTTCACTACTCTGTGAAAGACTTTACCATAAAATAGATCAACAATTCAAGAATAACATTTTTTTTCAAGAACTTTTGCTTTTCATCATCTTAAAATATTCAGAGAATCTGGAGAAATGTCTGTATGCAAGGGATCCAGTATTTGCTGGCCTTGATCTTTGGGCCCTCAGGGAGCACTGCATTAAAAACGGACAAGAATCTGTAGAGGAAGTCACTGCATGGGCTCAAACCCTTCTGAAAACATCTCTCTGTGAACACAGTTCATCGCTGGATCCACCAATGCAAGTTAAAACTTAAACACAAAGAAGAAAGCATATATAAACATATTCTAGAAATGCTGTCACCTTCTCTAGGCCTGAGCTCATTTAAAATGGACTGAGGGGAAGTGGAAAAGTGTCTTGTGGTCTGATGAATCAACACTAAATATTTTTTGGAAATCATGGACATTGTCATCTGCGCTAAAGACCACTCAGCTTGTTATCGGTGCGCAGTTCAAAAACCAGCATTGATAGTATAGGGGTGCATTAGTGCATATAACATGATTTGGCAACATATGCTGCTATCCAGATGACGTCTTTTTCAGGGAAGGCCTTGATTATTTCAGCACACAATGCTAAACCACATTCTGCATGTATTACATCATCGCTCCATATTACAGGAGTCCAGGTGCTAAACTGCACCTGCAGTCCAGACCTGTCACCACTGAAAACATTTGCTGCGTTATTAAAAAAAATGACAAAGGAGCCCAAACTGTTGAGCAGCTGAAATCTTATATCAACCAAGAATGGGGAAACCTTTCACTTTCAAAACTACAACAACTGGTCTCCTCAGTTCCCAAATGCTTACAGAGTGTTGTTAATAGAAGAGGTGATGAGCCACAGTGGTAAACATGCCTCCAACTTTTTTGGAATGTGTTGTTGGCAATAATTTAACATGGGCATAAATTGTTAAAAAAAAAAAACTAAAAAATTCTTAGTTTCAAAATTTGATATGTTGTCTATAGTTTTTGCCTTTAAAAGTGTCCCAGCGTTTTGGGAAATGGGTGTGTGTGTGTGTGTGTGTGTGTGTGTGTGTGTGTGTGTGTGTGTGTGTGTGTGTGTGTGTGTGTGTGTGTGTGTACGTAATCCCCCAAACCCTTGATTGACATTAAATAAACATTATTTATTGATTGTAATATGAGCTTTAATTGTTTTGACTTGCTGAGATTGTGTTCTGATCTAGTGTTTCAGTACCGAGTCAGCCAACAATGAATTTCACCGACAGCAGGTGGGACTTCACAAAACCATCTATTGCACTATGCATGAAACTGTGGATGTACATGTGTAGAAATATGTGGATTCATTGCTATAAATGCCACAAGTTTAAGACTGGAGAAGCCAAACAACACTGTCAGGGGAAAAAAAAAAAGAACTACATTCTAATATTACTGGACACAGTAAGTGTTGGTAATGTATAGGCCAGCAAGGTAATGTTCACAGAGGTGTTTTAAAAGTTGTCACCTTTCCAAAAGTGAAGTAGCAAAACTTCTAGTTTTAGACAAACAAAAAAAAATTAAACAAAAAAAGAAAAAAAACACAGCCGGCTAGGTGACAATGCAACTAGGCCACTGACCGAGTAAAACTACCTTTCAATCCATGCTAAAAACATGCCTCTGTAATCCTATTCAGAAGTTTTTGTGATTTTTCGTTTGGTTCAGTGTCATACTGAATACATGAAATACGTACATATTTAATATTTGTGTATCCCAAAACAAAACAATGATCATAAACTTTACTTGATTTAAAATTATTGAGCCAATCAGGGTGCTGATGCTTGGTCAAAAATACCTTTTGTGATCCATGTTCCAAAACGAAAAGCGCATCTTCGCTATTATTTTATAGCTTTACCGTTATTGGCAGCAGCTTGTGGTGCAAGAACTAAAGAACAGTCTGTAAGGAGTGAAATGTTAAAACAGGCAGATTATGTGGACTTTACAGTGCTGACGTGCACTGAGAAAAGCAGCATCTGATGTTGAATGCATTGCCATCAGCAACGAACTGAAGCAGGGGTTCACACTTCGAAACAGACTGAATTAAAGAAACAGTTATGTAGGTCTGCAATAAAACAAGGTAAGTGTGACAGTGACCTTTGTATAGCAAAGTAGCAGTAAGAAATATTAAAACTGGCATTTAGTAAATTCAATGTGTGACCCATTGGTTTGTGTATCACAGGAAAAAAAATCATATTAGCTGCGAGTGCTAAACAACAACAAAATTAAACTGAAATCTAACAAGCAAGACAACATGACTACAAAATAACCTTCAACTAAGTTTGGCAAAGAAATTATACTTACAGCAAACATTGAGACACGTTGTTGTTGTTGACTATACTTGCTTGCAGTGCATATATCCACTTCAAATCTTCACACATTTTTTGGTGTTTTTCTTTTTTACTTTATGCTTAACAACAATGAACAATTAGGTATACAAACATAGGCTTAAAAAATGATCGTAGGAAAAAAAAATATTCAGACACCACAGATTAATAACATGACTTTGCTGCGAAGCTGTTGTTGGCAGTTACAGCTTTGTGTATGTAGGTCTGTGGTAAAAGGTATTTATTTTTTGCAGCATTGTGGTAAAATGTTTGCCTTTTTCTCATGGCTCACCATCTTAAATTCCCAAGGTCACAAGGACCCCCCGATGGAATTTCAAAATCATCCATACATTTTCAGGAGAATTCAAGTCGAGAGGATGGCTAGGCCATGCGACATCTTTACCTTTTTTATTTTTTAGAAACCAGTCTTGAATTACTTTGGTTGTACGTTTGGGGCTGTTGTCTTGTTGAAACCTCTGTCATCATCTTGGATTTCTTGGCCGATGAGATTAGAGGAGAATTTAATATGACCTGGTTCATAGCACCATTCATGTTTTTTTTTTTTTTTGTTTTTTTTTCTTCTTCTTCTTTCAGTGACATATAATGTCCCAGTACCAAGTTAGTCTGAGAGAAATCTTGCAAGGTGCACCTGTGTGGAGATGATTAGTTGTGGGCCTATGAACTTTTCAGTTGTGTATTATAAAACCAGTTTTACTGACAGGCAGATTTACGTTCTATGATATGGCTCTATACCTTTTTTTTATTTGAATGTTATCTCTGACAGTGGTAACCTTTTATAATGACACCACATGCAAGGTGCTCAAGAATATGCTAATTATATATTAATACAGTGTCTGAATACCCCCCCCCCATTAGTTTCAGTTTTTAAACATAATGTAGCATTCACCACTATTTTTTACAGCTTTTGCACAAATCTTGGCATTTTATTTTCTATAGCTACACCATACATAAGCCAGATTTTAAGCTGATCAGCTTGCTCACTACCCTTCTCGCATCTCCTCTCTCAGCTCTCTGCTTACACACATGTACCACATGGCTCCCACCCACAATAAGAGTCCTTAGCATAAAAACCCAGTGAATAAGTACTTGTGGACAAATAACCTAAAATTATTACGTAAAGGAGTTTAAGTCAAAATGTGTTACATGTGTATATTTGAAATTAATATATGCACTGCAGGTATATTAAATAGCAATGAGGTAGCCTAATAATGAAATTTATGATATGAAGTTGTAATTAAGGATCTGTTGCAACTCAAAAAGAGCAGCATAAAACCTATTCTTACTAGATTTTGTAAATACTGGGACATGTGCTAAAGGGGAGGATCTCGAAGACCAGGAATAACGTGGAGGAAAGACATCAAATTTATTTCCCCTTTCCTAATCAGAGCAGTTAAAGTAAATATTCATTATCATATAGTTTCAATGACGGTGTAGTAGTTTTACCATTGCTGGTTCATGAGGAATCTGGCCACTCCCTATTTCTCCCCTTTTATCAAAATCAGCAGAAGGGTGCCTGTGAGTGAGTCCTCAATGAATGGGAGTAGCTAAAAATAAAGTTAAAATAGTTTTTAATTAAATGTTCTAAAACGTTCACCCAGAACGTTTCTTTCATTTTAGAAAGTAGACGGATGTATTTCACTAAAAAAACAAATAAATCTTACCTATATATTTCCTTTTTTTCTACAGCAAATGTTTCGGCAGCAGGAGGAAGGCATTACTGATAGAGAGTGATGATTGATTGGCGAGTGGAGCAGCTCATTGGCTGTCCGTGCTTATAGATGTCAAGGACATACATGAGGCGCTGTTTTAAACTCCTATATCTCAACTTTAAAAGCTCTTAAAATATAATTGTGGTTTTAAAGTGTTTTATGCTGTTCTGTGTCCAGGAAATTATTGCATTCTTTTACATTAAAAATGTTTAAGCATTTAAAAAGTACAATTTTGCTCAAATGCTCCATATCAACTCATTCATTTTGGACTCACTTGGGAGAGCGCCCTCTAGTGTTTGAGAAAACCAGAAGACACTGCAGAGTGTGAATTCTCCTCTCTACAAGTGCTCTAGTTTTATTTGATATAGTTGTATTTAAAAAAAAAAACGGAACACCCTTAGTCAAACAACGCCCTCCGTAGGGAACAAATTTCCATATTCAAGTTTTCTGATGATTTTACGACACAATTTCTTATAATTTTTGGTAAGTTTAACACATTGGGGGGAAAAAACATAAAGTATAAAATGTGCCATAACTTTTTATATTCTGGGTTTTTTGCTAATGAAAATGAAGAAAGAAAGGAAAAGGCTATCTGTTGAAAGACAAATCGCTAGGTCTTATTCCACGTTTGATTATTTGTTACATTGTTACCCCAGAATGTTTTAGAAAAATAGCCTCACTTTCATCCTTTCCATACATGTTATTGTTCTTTTCCAAGTAGACTAAGACAGAACATGTTGTTGCAAGACAATTTCTAAGGATCTAATTGTTTTAGATGTTGTAATAGGCATTCTTATATTATAACATTAATCAGACACAGTGTTAGGATTCTTTATTCGTCTATCACAGGGCATTAGACATGGCATTAAGCTAGATGATAAAAAAATAAATTGGCTTTTTCTCTGTCACAAAGTCCTGTTTTGCATTTTCCCTCTGGACAGGAAGAGTTACAATGAAACAAACAGCGTCTCCTCAGATCACAGTGACTCAAGTGGATTGACAGACGTCAGGTACAAAAGTACCCTTTACCTCAGAATCCAACCGTAACATGTTGCTATTTTAGATCCGTTATAAATGTTTACATCTGTTATACGTTGAGTATAAGTCTGTGTAATTGCAGTGATGATGACACTGATTGGGATGGTGCATCCTATCCAACAGACAGCAGGATGCCATTCAAAGGGACAACTCACACATTACAGTAATTATACTTGAACTTCAAAATGTTCATGTTTTTTCCTACATCATTGGGCTTATATGTAAAATTTATATGTAAAATTAACCTTGAAAAGTAAGAACATGCAGGTTAAAAACAGTATTGAAACAAGTTATTTTCAAAGTACAATTTAGGATTTGAGAAGCTGCTTCCTTAATTCCTATTCCTTAATAGATACTATTATATTTGCATAGCACCAAGATTACTATGTTATGTGACATATTTACAAAGCTCTGTGAATTTTAATTTTAGCAGTTCCTCACTTTTTAGTGAGATTTTTAAAAATAATTAAATCATTCACAAACTATAGAAGTGATTGAATCTAACTAGTTTGTTTTGAATTATAGAGTTGCTGAAGAGAGAGAACATTATGAACTGGATCTCTGCTCTGAGCTAAAAGTGAGAAGGAATGCCAGGAATGAATTCAAGTGAGGATGTTTCTTTCTGTTGTTGTGCATTAATTTTTATCATGCAATTCAAAAGCTTTTTTTAACATATCTTTTGCTTGATTTCAGGTTGTCTTTGAGATGTAATTCCTCCAATCCTGATACGAAGGCTGTTCTTGCATACATTTCACTCATCCTGACTAAATACACAGAGAAAATTAACTGGAAAAGCTTCTTTCAGTCATACTATGACACAAAGGGCTTAACTGAGAGGTGAGGACACACAGTTAAGTTTATTATGTTTCCTATTTGTAAAGTGGTAAAAACTTGCCTTAAGTACTGTGAATAAGTTCTGACATTCCCTACAGAAATGTTTCTCATCCAAAGCGTCCGAATCACCACTGACATTATAAAATGTTCTTCCGTAATACAGTCTGGATAACTATGCCACTCCCAAAACAGCTGAATTCCATGGTGGAATTTTTGTATCCATCACTAATATACAAATGGGGACCTTTTGTTAAGATGTTACAATGAGATCTGTTAACTGACTGGCAAATAAATTGACCAGACCCAGAAGTTTCAACTTCTATTAAAACTTTTGATAGATTCATGCTTCTTTTGCCAAATTCTGAGCTTTCTATCAATAGGCTGCGGAATAAACCTGGACTCATCCATCCAGGCAGATCTGCAGATATGCTTTTTTTGTTTAACCCATGTTAGGTACATGCTAGAACAAGCATGCCCTATGCCAAGTGCCATGCCATGTTCACAGTCAAAAAGGTCACTTGTTTTGCGTATTAGAGCATTCAGATAAACACTTAACTGTCGAAATAACTCCCTCATGGTGTACATTAACCAATAAATATTGGGCACTTTAACATGAATGGCATCTGCACACCATTTTCTGAACCTCCGTGTTTTTATTTCACTGCATTTCATGCCAAATTGTCTGTTACACAATAAAAGACTCATTTCATGGTCCATGATGCGATTTTCACAGCTGGTAGCACATTAGTTGTTTGATCATTACTGTGAAAGTAACTATTGCTCCAGAATGTTTATATTTTCACTTCTAAACTAACTAACTAACTTCTAAAAAAAAAAAAATGTACTAGCTCCACAGATTTTCCTAAAAAGGTGAACACCCTGCTGTGTTTCCTGTACTGTGTGCCTGGTCTGAAGGAGGTGGAATTGGGCATACATCATTTAACTGAAACCTGGGCTTTCTACATCCTTTATCTCTGTCAAGATATCAATAGTCTTTGTAATATCTGGTAAGAAAAAGTCCTGTTTTCCTTACACATTCAAGCACAAGTTTGTATGTTCATACATGAGTTAGTCAGCTCTCTCATGCTATTGCAGTCATAAAGTAGTTCAGTGATGGTGTTGTGGGCTCAGAGGCCATATTAGTAAATAATATTTTTTTTTCTATAAATTTGTTACTAAATGTCTTCAGAGAAAAAAGTTTCAATGAATCAAGTGTTTTTGTTACAGAATGTATTCCATTATGTATTCTTTGTAATAGTCTACTGCTCGAAAACGAGAATGATGAGGACAGTGCCTGCTCGTCTTTCACTGTTAAAAGAAACCACACAGACTCCACGTAAGCCTTTTAAATCAGTCTTTGTTTGTTGTGTTTGACCTAGCTAGTTAACTATCAAATTTACTGTGAAATTCCAAGCCAACTGTATTAACCCCAGAACAATTTTCAACTCTGGGGGGGGAAAAAATAATTTTTTGTCTTATTTTTTAGTTTTATAAAATTTTGGGTAACACTTCTGTTATAATGTTCATAAGGCTACATAATACCTACATAAGCTTGGCATTACAACTGACATAACCATACATAACTGTTATTAACTGCTTATTACAACAAGCGTCATCTGTCATAAAGGCTACTTTAGCTGACTTTGATCAAAATTGGCAAATGTAACCTTTATAAATAATGATTCTTATTGGAACAAGCATTTATAAACAGTTATGTAGGGTGGGTGGTTTATTCACGGGGAGGAATCAAAACTTGGAAAAGAACATTGTCACCTTGTGTGAGGGAATTAACTTTAACCAACTTTATTCAAGGAAATAACCCCTCCCCACCCGCCCAACCAGCACTGAACACCAAATGATTTATACACACATTATCTAAGCTGCTTATCCTCCTGGGTTGCATGGGGGCACTGAAGCCTTTCTCCTCGGTCATTGGCGGAGGGTATAGAAAACACTTTGGGCAGGCTGCTAATCCATCACAATGATTGGTTTACATTTTTTTCTAATTATCATATTTATGTCAGTCACTGGTCGTTTCCTGTGTTTTTTTAAGGGTCACTGTTAAAATCAGGAGTGTAAACTACACAGAAACCTCGCCATCATTCATTTCCCTCACGGTTCCACATTCTGTGATCCTGAACATCAGTGGACCTGACCTCCTTTACAGAATGCGATGTCTCAAATTTTTAAAGGAGAAGTAAGAGTAGTCTTTGTGTTTCTACTTACAGTTGTATGCAAAAGTCTGGCTGCCACTGGTCAAGTTAACATATTTTCTACAGAGAACACACTTGTGCACATGTTAATGCATGATTACTGTTTATTTGCTGAATTTGACATAATAAAAAATAAATAACAAAATGTGATCTATGTAAACATGATGGCACAATTTATATATTTTTGTTCACTTTGTTAAAAATGTTAAACTATGAAAAATGGCACCCCTAGCATTTGCAGAAAAAAGCTACTGTTCTTTGTAGAGGATTTGTTTTCATTCAGAAAATCAGCAAAACATTATTTGAACAGGCATGTTCAAATGTTTGTATATGAATGTATACAATGACTACCACACAGACGTCTTATATAAAGTTTAAATTGTTTCCTAAAATATTCCTTATAACACATTTTTTTTCCTTTTTTTTTTTTTAGTTCCTATGACTATGAGGAGAAAATAAATAAGCTGATGTCTATCCTCCATGGTATTCCTGGTCTTCAGAAACTGAAACTGGAAATAGGGAACCTGAATGAACGCTGCGCTACCAGGATCCTCTCCTTTAGCACCTGTCCCAGTCTCAAAAAAATCTGGTAAGAATAGGTTTTATGCTGCTATCTTCATGCATGTGTCATGCGTGTGTAGAATGAATGCAACGGATCCTTTAATTACAACTTCATATCATAAATAGATGGTTATTAGGCCATCTCTTTCTGACTCACTACATTTGTGAGGTCTGAATTTTGTTACTTGTAATGAAGTGATTCTCAGTCCTGGTTCTGGTGGCCCTGCTTTGTTCCACATTTTTCTTTGTCAAACATCCAGATATTCCAGAAGTCAGGAAAGCTTTGTTAATGAGTTGATTAGGGAGTAGTACTCCAGAACCAGGAATAAGAAATACTAACATAATGTGTTGTAAAGACTAAAACTATAGCTGTCTTGTATTTCAGTGTGACTACCTTGCATGGACACATGTTAATGGAGGATGCAATCCTAAAAATAAAGAAGAAGTGGAAGCGTCGTGACTGCGTTGTGGTTCTGAAAGGGTTTGTTCTTTCTCCTTTTGATCTTATTGATATATTTCTAAACAAGTTCAATGTGCCAAAAAAAACCATACAGCACTGTTTAATGCTGATGATGACACTGAGTGGTGGTCAACTGTCTGAGGGCATGAATAGACATTAATACTAATATTAACGTTTCCTGTTTATCAATAAAGACTGAGATGCAGCAACTCAACCGCCCGATGCACAGAAGAAAACTGGACACCGCACACGCATCTCCAGTGCAACGCCATGGTGAAGCTATCGCTCTGTGGAGGCCGTTGTTCACAGCTGGATGGGTGTTACAAGACAGACAGCGAGAGTGAAGTAGATACTTATGATTACGGCTTTGACTATTATCATATGGAAACAGATGAACAGGAACCTGAATGAGTGGAAAAAAAGAGTAAGAAATGGAAGATTATTAAATATCAGACTTCTAATGAAATACGTTAGTGAAATAAATTAATTTCAGGATGACTACTAGTCTTTCTAATGGTACAAGTATGTGCTGATCTAATCTATGATGAGAAATGTGGGATCTAAATCTAATCTAATCTAAATGTGGGATCTGGGTCTAAAGAAAGATGAAGGTCCCAAAAAACAATCTCTTACCTACAAAATAAAAATAAGATTGAAACAATTTATTTTCTTTCGTTTTTTTTTTTTTTTTGCTCTATTTAAGCTTTTAATCTGGCTTTGTAAGATTACTTACTAAAATGTGGTAGAACTTTCAGTGGGGGTGTTTTATTGGCTTTGAGGAGAAAGGCTGTTAAAAATAAGGTATTAAAAATGAGAAATGCATATATAAATTGCTTAGTAAGTAAATAATTGTGTTGTCTTTTAAAATCATCTCTGTTGACTGAGCCTGCTTTAAACGGACCTCTGAAACAAGGTACAACATATATTAAAGCAGTGATAATGTGCTTAATATAACACTGTCTACACCCTCATAATCCTTAACATACATATAAAATGACCACATTGACTGAATTTATTGTATTTTTTTCTTGTAATGTATTAATAAAGTGGAAATGCCTAGCTGTGACCTTTTTTCTCTAACAGTGTATTCCTCTGGATTAAAGGCCCAAATCATATACATTCTAAAGTATGACATGTGACAAGGATGCCTTGATACAGTTGTATGCAATAGTTTAGGCTCCCAGCCAAATTACATATTTGTAGGTTGATTTTGAAGTAAACTTTTTTTTATGGAAACACTAATTCAGAGTTACTTCAGATGTGATTAAATGAAAAAATACATAATTTATGCATGTGTAAAGGCTACATTTGTACAAGTACAATATCACAGTTTTTTTATAACCAGCTGTCTCTGTTCTTGTTTTAGGAATTTTCACCCACTTTTCCCTAAGAATGCTCCTAATTCTTTGATATTCTTGAGCCATCTTGCATATACAACATGTTAAAATGCTGAAGTCAGGTGACTGTGAGGGCCATTTCAAATGCTTCCATTTGCATGTCTGCAAGTAAGTTTATGGTAGATTTTGTCTCTGTCGTCAGTGTCTACAATCTTTTTCCTTTTTAGGTAGTGACAGGTGTTTAGTATGTCAGAACAAATAAGAATGTTAAACTGGAGAGATCAGTCTCAAAACTCTTGATCAAACACAATAGAGGCTGCATTGTCCATTGCATTGTTCTTCCCCTGTAAAGATATCAAGATTATCGTTACATGGGGGAAATAAGATTTGAGAAATAAATACGTGTTTACTACATTTTTTTTTTTGTTCTTAACCATCTTTTTTATATATATTTTTTTAAAACCTCTTTTCAATTTGTTATTCACCTTGGACCACTAAAAGGTATTTCATTTTATAGTAAATTTGTTTTTGCTAGTTTGATTATGAAGAGACCTACAGATGCAATAGAGTAAAGGAGTTTAAAACAAGTTTGTATTAACCTTAAACTTGTAACCAAGTTGCAAATAAATCTTGAACTGAAACTAATTTTAATAGACTCAGAGTCTATCAGAGACTAATTAATGAAATTCAATTAAAAGATTTGTTTGTCAAGAGAGACACTGGAGTATTTTCACTTAAAATGAGTCAATGAAGCGAGTCTCGTTACCAAAATGATGATAGGACATTAGTCATAATTAATCCTTTAGTACTTTTACTTTCGATACTTAAGTACATTTGAAGGCAAATACTTTTGTACTTTTACTCACGTATCTACTTCAACTCAAGTACATGATTTATGTACTTTGTCCACTAGTGCACCAGACTAGTTGAGTTTTCACACATTCACAAACATCAACCATTAAAAACAAAATAAAATAAAATATATATATTTTTTTTAATCTTTCTACATGAGGTCCAGAGCCTGTTTGGCTGGACACATGGTTGAATCAAATCATATTTCGCTGGAATTCTCTAACTGTAAAGGTTATGCTACTGCAGCTATGACTGACAAGGCAGAGTGACAACTTCTTTGTAGAACTCTGAACCTTTGTAGCTTGCATTGATGGTTGGGTCATTAAAAATGGCTTTACTGCCTGTGGCCGTGCCAACAATAAAGAAAGAATTGAATAACATTGTTCAGAATTGAGTAGAAGGAAGAATTTTTGTGTCTAGAGTACGGTGTTGAGAAGACTATGACGTTCTGTCAAGCATGTTGTTTCTATGACAAGCAGACACCACAAATTTATTCTTTACTGAGATGAACTCATTTAGAAAATGGAGTGGATCAGTGGGATTGAATGATTTTTTTTTTAAAATTCCCCAGTCTGGCTGACTATTAGTGTTGTCCAATTCAGGGACTGGATCCTTTGAAGGCGTGGCCTACAAAGGCTGTCCTTCGAAGTTTGCTTAGCCCAATGAAGGCTGAAACGAAATGAGATGGTCTGCCCTACTGCGGATTTTCTGTTTGCGTCACAGCACCGCCGTTCCCGCCAAGTAAAAAAACAAGGATCAATTCATGACTGCATGTATGTGGAAAAGTATGTAATCTTGTTGCATTAACTGCCATTTAGTATTGTTTTTTTGTTTTTACCTGCTGTAACATTACCATTTTGGGGATACAACGTGTTTTATCCAGACAGTGGCAGTGGGGATAAATGGTATGAAGTTGTGCGGTTTAGAAATGAGTCCTTTGTGAATGTGGATCCAGACCACCAAGATTTTCCTGCTTGGCAGGTTGGGATAACAGTGTGAAAAAGGAACGCAGAGAATGGCTGACCTTTGTGGTACAGAATGTGGCTGGTATGTATGTTCTTTTTGTTGCATCAGTGACACCTGGTTAGCACAGAATAACTGTGTTTTAAAGGTACAGAAGTAATTACTAATGCATTTTCACAGCACTGATTTTGTGAAGAGAAAAGGCATTTAAAAAAAATGAACGTGTAAATACATTATATTGCCAAAAGTATTTGCTCGTCTGCCTTCACATGCATATGAAGCTGAGTGACTTCCCATTCTTAATCCATAGGGTTTAATATGATGTCTGCCCACCCTCTGTATCTATAACAGCTTCCACCCTTATGGGAAGGCTTTCCACAAGGTTTAGGAGTTTGTTTAGAACTGCAGTTTCCCTCTGGGATCAATAAAGTATTCTGCTTCTGATTCTGATTTTATAGGAATTTTTGACTGTTCTTCCAGAAGTGCATTTGTGAGGTCAGACAGTGATGTTGGATGAGAAGGCCTGGTTTTCAACTGTTTCTCTGCTCCGATTCATCCCAAAGGTGTTCTATCAGGTTGAGGTCAGGACTCTGTGTGGGCCATTCAAGTTTGTCCACACCAAAGTCACTCATCCATGTCTTTATGGACCTTGCTTTGTGCACTGGTGCGCAGTCATGTTGTAACAGGAAGGGGCCGTCCCCAAACTGTTCCTACAAAGTTGGAGCATGAAATTGTCCAAAATCTCTTGCTCTGCTGAAGCGTTAATAGTTCCTTTCACTGGAACTAAGGGGCCGAGCCCAACTCCTGAAATACAACCCCACAACATAATCCCCCCTCCACCAAACTTTACACTTGGCACAGTCAGACAAGTACCATTCTCCTGGCAACCGCCAGACCCAGACTCTTCCATTGGATTGCCAGATGGAGAAGCGTGATTCATCACTCCAGAGAGCATATCTCCACTACTCTAGAGTCCAGTGGTGGCGCTTTACACCACTGCATTCGACACTTTGCATTGTGCTTGGTGATGTAAGGCTTGGATTCAGCTGCTTGGCCATGGAAACCCATTCCATGAAGCTCTCTGTGCTGTTCTTGAGCTAATCTGAAGGCCACATGAAGTTTGACAGTCTGAAGCGATAGATTCTGCAGAAAGTTGGCAGCCTCTGTGCACTATGCACCTCAGGATCTGCTGACCCCCACTCTGTCATTTTACATGGCCTACCACTTTGTGCCTGAGTTGCTGTCGTTCCCAATTGCTTCCACATTGCTATCACGGTACCATGCTGGAATATTCACTGAGCTCTTGAGAGCGACTCATTCTTTCACAAATGTTTGTAGAAGCAGTCTGCAGGCCTAGATGCTTGGTTTTATACACCTGTGGCCATGAAAATGATTAGAACACCTGAATTCAATGATTTGGATGGGGTGAGTGAGTATTTTTGGCAATATAATGTATATAGCACTGTGTCTTGTGTACAGAATGGATTCAAGTCTGAATTTCTTTGAAGACATTTTTGAATTACTTGTTAGACAATGTTATTTTGAACCTTTGGAAAGAAGCTTTACTTTTTCTTTTTTGGAAAGCTGGTTTGAGGTGAAGTCAAGGATGCAGTCAGTAGGGCAGCAGCAAATGACTTATTTGATAGTCGAATAATCTATCGATTTTCTAAAACTAATAATCTATTGTCTGGATTATGAATCATTTGATTACCAAATTAACTATTATGTAGCTATTAAAATTGAGGTTGTATTTGCTAACAAACAATGATCACAAAGATTAATAACATTCATGAATTTTCAAGACCTTTCCCACTAATACAAAAGATAATTAAAACACCAATATATTTTTCCTGTCAAAATTTAAAACCAAGGCTGTGCAAAGTAGCAATTAATTTGTGGCAAACCTGTTCTCTAAACAGTTACATTTGATCATTGTTGTGGAAACGCTTAATTTCAGCGGTAACCTTTTGTCCAGCTACCCTGTATGTTCAGAGAACTACCTCCTGAAACTGTTTGTGAGTGGAGCCAAATGTTTGTGGAGAACAGAAAACTGCTGGGAAATGTTCTCTTGTGTTCGCCATATTTAAATGCACCTCTGACTCGACGTTAAGACAACGTTGCAATGTTTGAAACTGTAAACATTATTTGGAAATTGAACAGGGTTGATATGAATAACAGTTACTTGCTTCTCTGTTCCAACTGCATTAACAATTCCAGTGAATATGCATTGCAAAATAGTTCATAACATGAAGTAAGATGGAATTTAACATTATATAACTAGCTCGCTAGCTGAACTATCGCCGCATCCCAAACCACACACTTCACAAACTACACTAATGAGTCCACTCCTTATGGTATATGCGCTATTTTTACACACTATTTAGTGTGCTAGTATGTGGTTTGGGACATGGTGTATCTTACTAAGATTGGAGGTTGTGTTCCTATACCAGCTAAAGTCGGCTTTACAAATGGCACAACTGACAACCTTTTTTCGAGGTTAGCTCCCAAAATTTTGAAGATTTTATTATTGAGGCAGCCATTGTGCTGCTGTTAACTCTTAACTCAATAGGTATTGTCAATACATGATTAGTAAATGAGAGAAAGACGTGTAATGACATCAACTAATCAACTACTAAATTGGTTGCCAACTAATTTGGTTGTCAATTTAAGTCAACTAAGTTGAGTAATGCAATTGTGGTCAGCATGTTAGCGTGTCTTTGCCATCACCAGTATGTGAAGTGTTCATTGAAACAATGGGCAAAAAACTAGACAAGCGACTGACGAATTGAGAGAGGCTAAGTATTTTACAGACATCGTAGACTTTGTAAACAAAGGAGATCCCAGCTGAGCCAATTAAGTCACATCAAAGATAGTTTAGCAAACTATAACCATGGTATAAGATGTTGGCTTAAATCTTCCTAATTGTAGAGGGTAGTCATATTATAATGCATATAACATGTCCAGGAAATGTAATGGACTATAGGCCCACCTAACGCAAAAAAAATCCACTTACTATATACCTTATGTTGCTCATTTCCTGAATTTAGTTGGTGTAAACATTTAAGTTGGCAGTCCAGTTGGGCATTACTTTGACTTGTTACAAAGGTTGCACACATTCTCTTCTTCTGTAGAATGAATAACAAATAGGGATAGCATTGAAATCACGATCAACTACCTGTTGGAGCAGACTGGCTGACCACCAAAGGGATTCACCAGAATTGCACAAATATAAGAGATACATTGGCTGAAATTGAAGGGGATACCAACTGGGTACACGAAAGGAGGCAGCAACACTCCAGACTAAATGAGTCAGAGAATGTCTTTATGGTATAAAAAAAAATTCCAACTGACAAGTGCAAGTGTGCACGTAAATGATGCATTGATGACATGATGATGATGTGATTTGAAAAATCACTGGAATTTCCTTTTAAGGCCTTTGAAGAGTGTAGCTGTCCAAAGTGTCTCTGCCCACCTCTCCACCCAGTTAGACGGTACACCTACTCCTATCCATGTACTTTAGTAGAACAGCAGAAACTGACTGGCAAGAGGTTAGCACCGTCTTGCTGTTTAGCAGTACTGATTCAAGAAAAACCTGAAGAGCCTGTCACTGTGAGTAGGAAACAAATTTTCCTTCCTGGCAGTAAGTTTAATAAGTAAAACAAAAGCCAATTAACTGCTTAATTTATGAGTGTTTTCCACTGATTAAACAACAAGATTGGCTGTGAGTGCAGTATTTTACAGGAGGTGCAGGAGCGTAGAGGAGTCAAATGTTTTTACATATGGATAGAAATATACAGTAGACCATCTGAATAAAAATGCTCTAACTTCTGGTAGTGATTTTCATATTTATTTATTATATTTTGCTTTTCATTAATTGTGACCATGCAAAACATTTTAGCAGAATTTTCTAAGACCAAACTTTGGTGTTCTGTTCATTTTGCTTGAATTATAGTCATACATTTGTTCAGAATTCTTTCCATGGAGTGTTTTAATGGCATGTACTTGTATTTCTGTACAGTTTTAAAACATTACCTAAATATCTGTAAGTGTCCTTTATGAATGTGGAAATTTTCCAGTTTAGCAAGTTGGGCCAACAGTGTCATATTTACATTGTTCACAATATAAATATGACAAAATATGAAATCTGATATGTTTTTATCTAGGTTGAAACAAACAAAAAAAGCCACATCATGGTTGAGTAGGAGCATGACAGAAAATGACTATTTTGTGCACAGATTATAAGAGAAAATCACCCAGCCTCTCTAAATATCTAAATATGGACATTGTCAGCTTTGGGGTCATATGAGTTTTTAATCTCACTTAACATGATCAAGCAAAATGTATATGGCAGGTTAAATAAAATATGAAATTGACAAAGGTAAATAAATGTGAGGGTACCATTAAAGCCCACTTACGTCCCCAGTAAGCTTAGTCACGGTTTATTTCAGAAAAATGGCTAATTATAATAATTGATAAGCGTATGAACAACAAATGCATTTTCACAATCACTATTTACAAACTTCCAAGAAGGTGGAATGTAAACTTCCCAGACTATGTACTTACAGTACAACTTTGAGCATGATGCAAGCCTGACACTTAAAATGCGTAAAGCATCATATTAAATTGTAGTCAACCATGATGGGGCCATTTTCTTGGTTCAACCTAGGTAAAAAAAAAACTCAACCTAAGATTTCATATTTTGTCATATTTACATTGTGAACAATAAATCCATCTGTAGATATTCTCTGTAAACCATTTTTGTCTGACCCATACCTCATCCCAGTACAGAAAGGTTTCTTAATACCCCTTAAAAGATGGGACATACTTCACTTAAACAAACTGCAAATTAATTATCCACCTTCCAGCAAACACAGTTCAGTTGATGGTGAGGTTCTCAAGCAGTTGAATTGTTACGGGACAGCAGGGACGTGGACCCAAGTGCAAAGATGAAAACCTGTGAGAAAGCGTGTTAAACAAATTTATTGTGGTAATTTACTGGGATGCTAATTTGTCATGTTGGGGATGAGGTGACCCAGAACCAAGCTTGTGGAGTTACCACTACAACACAGGTGACAATGGGTAAAACACAAGGAACAGGAAATAAAAAGGTGGGAAAATGGCAAACAAACAGCGTGCTGAACAAAGGCTGAACTAGAAACATGAAAAAAAACGATGACGAGAAAACAAAAGACTCTTCCAATGTAATTATAAACGGAAGGCAGACTTCATGCTTCACTTGTCTGCTCTTAGAGTAAACACCTTTTGTATGGCTTGGAGCAGATTGTAGCTCAAGCCTTCTTGTGTTTTTTTTTTTTTTTTTTTTTTTTTTTGAGGTAATTACTCTCATTTGTTTCTTTTCTGTTTTCCCTGAAGTTATAGCACTTTGCTGCCATTGCCCTCTGCTGGCAGCCGGCTGCACAGGCTGGACCCTTACATGAATACTGTTGACTAAATAATCTGACTTTCTTTTAATTTGTTTTTGGCTCTGAAAACGGGCAGAAAACAATACATTATACTCTGTCAAGATATTGAGTGTATTTTAGGGTCTTCTTTTATGACCAGATCTGGCACACTATAAACCAAAATCTTGACCAAAGTAATGGCGGACAGCAATGGATTTGTAGTGATTTGAGGGCTGCTGTACACACAACAGGAAGCTCTGTGCCATGAAGAAAAGCACCAAGCACAAATTCTTTTTACATTCTAGATTTGGGCGATATGGAAAAAATTTAACATTATTATATATCCAGACATTTATCATACACAATATATCACAATATTTATTTTTCTAACGTCTGATACATTGGAAGAGTCAAAGTAGTGCCACATAAAAATACTGTCAACATGAATGAATACAGTTATTTGTATTCAGCATTTAATATATACAGGAATAAATAAACTCTCTTTGTAATCAAACATTGGAGAGTCTTTTTAAGTCCTGACACTATCCAGGAAATGCTCAGGGAGGCATATTGTGACATATAGTGATAATTTATCATGGTAACTGTGATTACTGGCATATTGCTCAGCCCTGCCTTACTCATGTGAACATAAAGGAATACAACTTTCAATATTATCTAGCAAATGTATCATGTTTGATATCTGCAACCCATTGTCTTTAAGTTTAAGGTATGACCTGATTGGGCTGGTAACATTAGCTGACTGTTTGAATGTTTGTTTTTCTTAAAGACTATAGATTGACTCCTTTGCTCTGTTAAAATACAGTGGTGTGAATATGTATTAAACAAAAAACTTTTTTTTTAAATAAACGCATGTCCTGTGTAACTATTTTCATGACATTTAGATCAGACATTGGTATTAACACAATACAACTACACAGCTAAAGAATTTGAGCTATCCCCATCCATAAAAATTTATGTCCAGTAACATGCAATAACACAAGCAAAAAGTATTGAACACAGTAATAAAAAGCACAAAATCAGCTGATTCCACCAATTAGTTCTCCTACCTGTGTTAATTAGAATCAGTTAGGTTAGTGCATGCTGATAGTTTAGAACTTCCATTCTTTGAAAAAGACGTACCCACTTCCGAGTGTGAGTAAAAAATCAATTCTCACCTAGCTGACACAAGAAACATCTCATGATGGGTAACACGGAGAGCTCTCCCAAGACCTTCCCAATAAGAGCAGCACAGGTTACTGATGGATTTCTTAAATGGTCCTATAAGCATCATTAGGTCCATTATCCTCAAGTGGAAGGAACATCACTTGACAATTAACTGGCCATGCACAGGAGCCATGTTAAAGCTTGTTTGAAGTTTTCAACAGAAGATTTGGAGAAGCCTGTAGGTTACTTAGATAATGCTGTGTGGTCTGAAAGGATAGAAATGGATCTTTCTGGCAACAATATGACATAATGTTTGAAGGAGAAATGGCTCTGCCTATGACCCTAAAAATACCATCCCTACAATGAAGTTCAGAGGTGTAAGCATCATGGTATGGGGTTGGTTCTCTTCTCACGGTACTGGTGGAAACAAACTTATGGAAAGGATGCTGAAAAAAGCCATGTACCAGAAAATTCTTAAGAAGAAACTTGCCATCCACCACGACAGTGAGGATAAGACCTGAGAGTAGCTTCTAGCAGGACAACAATTCAAAACATGCTGCAAAGGAGACTGGGGGCTCTGTAGAAAGAAAAAAAGTTGGAACAGTCCACACAAACACTAGGCTTAAAAATAATGAGAACAATTGTGTATGTAATGTTCATTGAGCTAATACAAATGTCCGGTCTAAATTTCATGTGAGTAGCTGCGTTGGAAATAGATTAAAAAAAAAAAAAAAAGCTGATGGGTTGAATACTTACACTCACCGGCCACTTTATTAGGTACACCTGTTTAGTTGCTTGTTAACACAAATAGCTAATCAGCCAATCACATGGCCGCAACTCAAGTATTTCAGAAACTGCTGATCTACTGGGGTTTTCACACACAACCATCTCTAGGGTTTACAGAGAACGGTCCAAAAAAGAGAAAATATCCAGTGAGCAGCAGTTGTGTGGACGAAAATGCCTTGTTGATATGACAGGTCAGAGGAGAATGGGCAGACTGGTCTGAGATGATAGAAAGGCAACAGTAACTCAAATAACAAACCAAAATCTCTGAGGAACGTTTCCAACACCTTGTTGAAAGTATTCCACAAAGAATTAAGGCAGTTCTGAAGGCAGAAGGGGTCCAACTTTTTACTAGCAAGGTGAGTGTATTTCCCTCAGTGTATCACATGCTATGGCTTTTTTTGGTTTCATTCTGCATCTAATTTAATACAGCAGTGGAAAAATGCTAAGTACTGTGCTGTCACTCTTAGGAAAGCAGGGCAGTGCTGAAGGTCAGTGAACTATGAATGTTATCAACTCGACCAGGGTGTGCATAACCTTAAGAAAATGAGACGGGGTTTTACCTGTTAAGAAGCAGACGTGTTACGCATTGATGAGATAAAATGCAGAAGCTATTCACCTCCCCCCCCCACAAAAAAAGAGGTGTGGTAGTCTGATAGAAAACAAGATATGCAGTACGGTACATAACATGACGACACAAGACAGAGGCTTTGATTTTACATATGGATAGGATTATGCAGGAATCCAACAAATCCTTGAATTCCTAAGTTTCATATGTTGTCATATATTGTAATCATTTTCTTGTGTCTGCAATTACTTGAGTAAAAATCCACAGAAAGATTCTTCAGATGGTTTTAAGATCTACATGGCCCAGACAACTGATGCGTTTTTCTGTTTAGCAGGTTATTCTAGTTGTGTAGCAAGAAGAGCACTGAGAATGAACAATGGAGAAGGACAGTGATGAGAGTAAGTCTGAACTGTGGAAATCAGTGATTAGATTTAACTTCTGTTATAGCCCATTATGGCTATGGAAAACTAGATTGGTGTGAATCTTCATATTTGCAAAACCATTTCCAAAAAAAATAGTTGGGACAGTACATAAAATGAAAAATATAGAATTTATTCATTGTTTTCTCATTGCATTTCATTGTTTTTACACACTGTCCCAACTGTTTTGAAAATTGTACATGATTTAGATTTTGATCTTTGGTCATAGACAGCTTGCTCAGTAGTTTATAGTATTTGGAGAGATTATGTGGTATGTGGAGGAGATATTCGTAATTATGACTATTACAGTAGAGTGGAGCTGTCTGAATCATTTAGCCCTGACCTACTAGAATTATAATAGTGATAAAGAGCCTAGACACTGAAACATTACACCATGCTAGGCCTGTTTTTTTGGTCTCTCACACACTTTTTTTGCAGAGTATAAACCTGCCACAGGAACATGTGGTTCACAATCATCTAGAGTAAACATCCAAATGAATGTGGGATCAGGTGCTACAGTGTTTGCGCCTTATTTGTCAA
Organism: Pygocentrus nattereri; assembly: GCF_015220715.1. Classification (NCBI taxonomy): domain Eukaryota; kingdom Metazoa; phylum Chordata; class Actinopteri; order Characiformes; family Serrasalmidae; genus Pygocentrus; species Pygocentrus nattereri. The sequence goes on along the minus strand of NC_051229.1, from coordinate 10,497,489 downwards.
ATGTGCAGGCAAAGGACATAACATTCTCACAAAATAATGCTAGTAAGTATAACTATTTTAAGTTTAAACTAAAGGCTTTAAGTGGACATTGTGGGTGATATAACAGTAGTGTGTCAATATTACAATTGTGATGATTATTATTTTGGAAAAGTGTAAATTACTTGAGGGGAAAAAACTGTATGAATGACTTATGAATCATTCCTTTTATAAACCTCTTTGTAGGTGCAAGCCATTCTGGAAGTGAGATTGGTATGTGAATTTGGAAATTTCAATGACTAAGAATATTTAGATTTTATCTTATTACTTTTTTTGTTAATTTTCACTAATTTTCAACAATTCTGCATAATTAATCGAAGATCAAATTAATTCTGAGTGGTCTGATGTTTTTAATGTCTCTAAAAGCTCCCTCACAGAAAGCTGTTACATAATATCATTGTGTTGTCTGATAACTGAGACATTGCTTTACAATAGTTGTAAGATAGCTTTGGCCAAAAGTTTACTTTTTTTTACTAATTATGGCCTATTTACTACTATTTTACAATTCAGTATTTAAACTTGCTTTATGTACATTATTGATATCACATTTCATATCAGAACAATAAGACTCAATTTACAACTCGATAGAATAGGCAGTAAATTAAAACATTTTGGTGTGATTCCTCATTAGAATAAACCATACTAAAAATGAATATAATCTGATGTAATAATAATACAATAAAATACATTGATCACTGCCCTGCATGTTTTGAATCTGACCTTGTTTTGGTTTGTCTTTGCCAGATTTAACCTCTGTGATCGCAGAATACAAGAAGTCCCTGGTGGCTGAACATGCATTCATTAGGGAATATACCTCCCGTCCTGGTGAACATGTGCTGCTTGCAGATCGTTATGTGGAACCACTCATCATCCAGAGACATAGAGAGAAGAAAGAGAAAGAAAAAGAGATTCGCTATAGAGGAGAAGATTTCCACCATGCTAGAACCTACCATACAGACCACCATATTACTGTTGACAAGCTGTTCAGTCAAGATGATAGCCCAAACAGCGTGCCTCCAAAAGCTGTTATTCTGCAAGGCAACTCTGGAAGTGGAAAGTCTTTCACAGCACAAAAGATCCTTTACGAATGGGCTAATGGAAATCTCTTTTCAGAAATCTTTGATGTAGTCTTTCACCTGAGATGCTCAGAGCTCAATGATATTGCGGAAGACATAAGTCTGGTGGAGCTTCTGAACTGCAGTGAGGAAATGGCTCAGATCTTAAGGAAAATACCAGAGAGAGTACTTTTCTTGGTTGATGGGTTCGATGAACTCAGACTTTCACTGCCTAAAAAGCCATTGCCCCTCAAAGCTGAGCCTGGTGCTATGCTAAGCTCCCTTTTGAATGGATTCATATTGAAAGAGTCCTTCCTGCTGGTCACCACAAGATCAATAGCAGCTGAAAAACTGGGAAAACTACTCAAGTTTCCACAGCGCTTCACTGAGATCATGGGCTTCTCTAAGACAGGGATACAGGAGTACTTTCAGAAGTTCTTTGAGAGCGATGAGCGTTGGAGACAAGTGTATGAAGAAGTTAAGGCAAATGGAACACTTTACGCAGCCTGTTCCAGTCCAGTCATGTGCTGGCTTGTCTGCAGTGTCTTTAAGGAAAAGAGCAAAATGAGTAAGATGACGACACATAGATTCAGAAGTACCACCTCCATATTTGTTGATTTTGTGTTTATTCTGCTGGAGCATCATTGCCCAGGCTTAACTGAATCTCAACAGCGTGACCTGCTGAAGGACCTTGGCCAACTAGCACACAAAGGAATTCATGAAGGCCAAGTTCTGTTCCAGAGAAACAAAGTGCCAGAGACGATTTTAAACGTCTTGCATTCGACCAGCATTCCCTTTCTCAGCAGCTTTCACTACAGAGGTAGAATAAATGTGAAGGAAATGTTTTCTTTTATGCATCTCAGCTTTCAGGAGTTCTTTGCTGCGCTCTTTTACACTTTCCTTGATGAAACAGAGTCCAAGATAGAAATAGAAAAGCTGCTTTCTATTTCAGATGTGAAAAGTTATCATGTCTTACCTATTATCCAGTGCCTTTTTGGTCTCTCCAACCAAGCAGTGAACAACTTACTTATGAAGAAACATCAACAAGCAATGTCTCATGCCACATGTGACCAGCTCCAAGAATGGCTCTACGAATTTGTCTCACACTACTTGAATGCACATTTACACAATTTTGTTCTTCAATGCTTGTATGAGGGCAATAACAACCATGTTGTGCAAAATGCTATGAACATTTGGGAAACAGCAGAGTCTGGCATTAAAATTGAGCTAAGTTCTTCAAATACATCCGACTACCATGCAGCAGCATACTGTCTGCAATTCTGCAGACACATCAGAACCATGAACCTGCAAGGAAGTACAATGGAGAATCTAATAATGCTAGAAGAGGCGCTAAGCAAATGTGATGAACTGCAGTTAGTATTATCATCTATATATTTCATAGTCAACACATTCATTCTTCACCAACATTACCCAGCAGCTGTGTTTAAAGGGGTTATATACTGTATTAGTATAGTTTGTTAGTTTATCCTCTTGATCTGCACAGGCCTACCCACTGACTGTCAGAACCAAAAGAGAACAAGAACCAAAACTCTCCTTTGACTCTACAATGATTCATTCACATTACATGGTTCCACAGCATACCACTTGGAAGTATTACAACTCAGCTTTCATCCTCTGGACACCATGTTATGCCAAGTATTTGTTTTTCTTAGGTAAAATAATCCATGTAGGTTTCTACCTCTAAAAGCTCAACGCAGGGAAACACAGCTGACCATCCACTCAGACCACGGTGGACGTCTTGACAAAGACTTAGTAAACATGATCCAAAACAGTTTTTGGTCCCAAAATGTGCTTGTGTTGTTGAATCTGTTAGAGTGTGACATGACTGGACCCTACAGACTCATGCATTGTCTTTAAAACTGTATTGCCAGATGTATTCGCTCGACTCCCTTCACATGTATATGAAGTTGAGTGACATCCCATTCTTAATCCATAGGGTTTAATATAATCTCGGCCCACCCTTTGTAGCTATAACAGTTTCACCTCTTCTGGGAAGACTTTCCACAAGGTTTAGGAATGTGTTTATGGGAATTTTTGACCATTCTTCCAGAAGCACATTTATGAGGTCAGACCTTGATGTTGGACAAGAAGGCCTGGCTTGCAGTCTCCACTCTAATTCATCCCAAAGGTGTTCTATTGGGTTGAGGTCAGGACTCTGTGCAGGCCAGTCAAGTTCTTCCACACCAAACTCGCTCATCCACGTCTTTATGGACCCAGCTTTGTGTACTGCTGCACAGTCATGTTGGAACAGGAAGGGGCCATCCCCAAACTGTTCCCCACAAAGTTGGGAGCATGAAATTCTCCAAAATCTCTTAGTCTGAAGAAGAGTTGATAGTTCCTTGCAAACTAAGGGACTGAGTCCCACTCTTGAAAAACAATCGCACAACATAATCCCCCTCCAGCAAGCTTTACACTTGCAGTACCATTCTCCTGGCAACTGCCAAACCCAGACTTGCCAGATGGAGAAGCATGATTCGTCACTCCAGAGAACACGTTTCCACTGCTCGAGACCAGTGTCAATGCTTTACACCACTGCATTCAATGCTTTGCATTGCGCTTGGTGATGTAAGGCTTGGATACAGCTGCTTCGCCATGGAAATTCATTCCATGAAGCTCTCTATGCTGTTCTTGAGCTAACTTGAAGGCCACATGAAGTTTGGTGGTCTGTAGCGATTGTCTCTGCAGAAAGTTGGTGACTTCTTTTCACTATGCACCTCAGCATCTGCTGACCCCACTCTGTCATTTTACATGGCCAACAACTTAGTGGTTGAGTTGCTGTCGTTCCCAATCGCTTCCACTTTGTTATAATACCAATGACAATTCACTGTGGAATATTTAGTAGTGAGGAAATTTCATGACTGGACTTGTTGCACAGGTGGCATCGTATCACAGTACCATGCTGGAATTCACTTTGCTCCTGAGAGCGACCCATTCTGTCTGCATGCCTAGGTGCTTGGTTTTATACAACCGTGGCCATGGAAGTATTTGGAACACCTGAATTCTATGATTTGGAGGGGTGAGTAAATACTTTTGACAATATAGTGTACCTCCTGTTGTCCCTTGGACATGATAACCTGCCATCTCCTTTCCCTCATTGCCTGCTCCATGCAGATCTTCTTTGGGAACATTATCCAGTAGCTGCAAAGTATCAAAATTGTTCCAAAGCCCTTTTTGGAAGGGCAGGAGGACTGCTACCTACTCTCAGTGAGGCTGCTGTTGTGCACTCACCCACTGTATTACTTACTACAGGTCTGAGCTCTGCCTCTGTTTTTCAGCCCAACCATCGCTGACTACCAGTGCTACACAGCTCTGTATGGTCACCCTGCAAGCCAACTCACTCCTGTTGTGGAACATCCTCCAGCACCCTCTCTATGAAGCACTCAATGTTATTGGAACATCACAATAACAATAATTTGAGTCCAAAAGCAAGGATCTTAAAATGCCATAGGCCCCTACCTGTGTAGAATGCTGTCTTGGGTCTAGCTGCTGGTGTCAGTGGGACCAACTTCTGAAGTCTAAAGATTAAAATCAGGAGTATCCAGCCACTAGGTCCACACATTCATCATTTACATTTATGGCATTTGGCTGACGCTCTTATCCAGAGCGACTTACAATTTGATTGTTTTTACACAGGTAGGCAAAGGAGGTGTTAGGAGTCTTGCCCAAGGACCCTTATTGGTATAGTGTAGGGTGTTTACCCAGGTGGGGGATTGAACCCCAGTCTACAGTGTAGAAGGCAGAGGTGTTAACCACTACACTACACCAACCACCATTCATCCACACGTGGAATGGAGTATGAATCTTTCCTATGATCTATACAGTGGTGGTACTTACCTCCCTTCTTTGGGACCATGACTACAAGTGATGCCCAGCTGCTATGTGATGGATCTATGATTCCTGTGCGTTGCATATTTTCCAAACTCTGGTCTGCAGCCCGCTGTAGATCCAGAAGAGGACTAGGTGTGTCTGTCCTAGTTCCTTCACAAGTTCTTTATCAACCAAGATCTGCTACAACAGCTGCTGCTTTTCACCCATCTCACTTGCACTCTTTTGCCAGATTTTTGCCCTCATGGCTGCCATTCTACTCACCTATTTGTTAGATAGGGCCTCTGGTCAGGCCTGGTTTGGTGCTGCATTGAATGTCAGGCTCACAGTGTGCTTTAGAGAGGAGGAAGCTTTTATGGGCAAAGGGGTGAGGACCGCATTCGCCATGGCATGCCAGGGGATGGTTGCAACATCAGACATGGATGCCAAGGAGGACATAAGTGTAATGCCTAATTGCCCTATAAACTACTGCAGATCATTATTTCTTTGGCTAACCTACGTGTGACAGAGGGATGCTGCGCCTCTCCACCCAGCATGCTGCAAATCTTTGGGAGAATGTACTCTTCTGCAGGGCTGGGGGGAATGGGCCATCTCCCAGCCACCTGCGCTGCTGTTTTTCTCTGTCATCAGGAGGGTGAATTCTTCCCTTAAGCCCAATTCTTTCCAGCATCTTTTCATCATTTGCTGGCCTTTCCTCCCTCTGCTTCTTCTGAGCCCTCCTGGCATTACCTGCCAGGTGGCCCTACCAGATCCTTGCACTTGGCATCTGGTAGCTTCCTCACCACCACACGGCCATCTCTGAAACTCAGTGTAGTACCCTCTAGGTCTAATTGGCACCCATGGTTTCACAAAAGTCCAGGCCTAGAATGCATAGGGCTGCATACATCTAGGACATATGGATAAGGGGGTCTGCAGTGTTCCACTTACTGTGACCTCGACATATTTCCAGCCAGCTTCACCTCCAACAGACAAGCCCTAGCCAGATGTCCCAGCCAGCTGAACATCCAGCACTGGCAGGTCCGTGCTACTATCTTTGTGGCTGAGGGTATGGCCAAACTTTGGATCAGTTCTGTCAGCTCCTCCACTCATGCTGGCTTTGGTGATACACTTAACTCCTCCACAGCTCTGACTGCAGGACTAGTAAGATCTGTGCACCATGAAGCTGCTGATAAAACCATTTCTCTTTCCAGCGCAAATCCAGGGCCTCATGCAAGTCAGGTTGGTTGGAAAAGCTGTGTGTGGGCATGCAGCTTTGATACAGACAGTGCCCTAATTGGTCTCGGGCTATCTCTGTCTGTACAGAAGATAGCATATGAGCATAAGCCTGTTTAGCTAAGGTTCAATATCACTAGCTAGGGCTTTTAATGGTTCCTCTGCCTGTTTTTGGCAATGGTTCAAACTGGCAGACAAAACCATCAGACATAGCATCTCCAGAGTGCTTGACTGACACAATGTAATCAGATCTCTCTAGGGTAAATAGCAGACAAGCTAATAGGTCAAACAAAGCATCAGCTGCAGGGCTTTCTGTTCATCAGTCAGAGCCATGTAGCTTTGCTTAGCTGCTACTGGCCAAACCATCTGAATATCTCTTGTCGAGGTTGAAACTTTTTTCTTTCTTTCTTCTCAGACCAGTTGCAGTGTTCACGACTATTGTGGACCCACATTGTGGTGCTTTATTTTCAGCTGTAGTTGGCCACAGCTGTGCCATACATAACCAGAGTATTTCTCAGTACACTATATGACTCAACTCACGTCTCATTACCCCCTACTCTCTCGCAGTTCACTCACACAAAGCCCAAGGTGGCTCCAACAAAAGTTCCTTAGAAAATTAAACCCAGTGAACAGCTGCCTCCAAAAATCTAAATACAAAAATATTTCTCAAAGATGCTATGATATAACTGACAGCTCCTCTAGCCACTGAGAATTTGACTTGTAGGATATTTTTATTATAAAAGTAGGCCTTTATTATAAGAAATAGCCATAAATCATCTATGATGTTATATGGTGTATAATAATGTATATCATTATCTTTTGCAGTATTTTGTGCCATTGCCTTAAATTGTATTTTCAGTCATTTCTAAAGTGTTGTCAGCCTAAAAACAGTCTCTAAATGTGTTTTTTTCTTCAAGAAAAACAACTTTAATGAACTGTATCATTTCAGCATTTGTCACTGTGTTTAATAAGAAAAGAGCTGTGCTGGTCAAGAGGATGATAAACTATAGCAGTATAGGACTTATATGTAATTATACTTTAAGTGACATTTTAAAACTTTAAAAATGCCGTTTTAAGACTTTTTAAGAATTGTCATTCCATTTTTTTCAGCTTAAGTGTCAGCCATGTGTCAGATAATGATGTTGATGCTCTGATCTCAGTTGTGGGAAAAGGAAAAGACCTTCGGAATCTGCGGTAATCATTTTTCCTATCAAGTTCAAGCTTCCTTGTACTGTTCATCAGAATAAGTACATAACAAAACATATATTTTCTGTAGTGAAGCACCAAAATGACATGCTTTGACCTGCACCCTACACTATACCAATAAGAGTCCTTGGGCAAGACTCCTAACACCATCTTTGCCTTCCTGTGTAAAATGATTGAACTGTAAGTCGCTCTGGATAAGAGCGTCAGCCAAATGCCGTAAATGAAATGAAATGAAAATATTTGAACAAAAGTGTACAAATGTGTACTACTTTTAAACTTCACTGATTTTTCTAAACAGTTATGATGAAAGTGATGCCTACAATATTCCAAAAAAAGTTGGGACAATTTAACATAAGGAACATTTAAGGTATAAGCTTAGGTATAAAAGGAGCATGCAGGAAAGGCTTAGTCCTTTGTGGATGGGACGAGACTTGCTGCTTTGCCAAAAATGCATCAGTATAAATCCTACAGTTTAAAATGTATGCTCTTCAGTGAGTGTTTAGGAATTTAGGTACTCCACTCTCCACAGTACCTAACGTCAAAAGATTCAGGGAATATTCTAAAATCTCTGTATATAAGGGCACAAATGCATGGCTGTGACCTTCAACCCATCTGATGGTACTGTACTAAAAAAACAGCATTCTTCTGTGGTGAATATCACCACATGGGTTCAGTGGTGCGTTGACAAACTGTTATCAATAAACACTGTACTGCGCACAGCAGTAGTCATATGTCAACCAGGTACAGAAATGTTGCACACTGGCCTCCATCTCATCTGAAATGGATTGATGCACAGTGGATATGCTTATTGTTGTCTGATGAATCAACATTTCAGATTATTCATGGAAATAATAGACAATGTGTACTCCATGGCAAAGAGGTGAAAGACAATTCAGATAAAAGTTCAAAAGTCAGTGTCTGTCATATATGTGAATAACCTGCACATCGGTGAAGACACTATTAGAGCTGACCATGTTTTGAGCAACATGCTCTGGCTCCTAGACTATTTCTTTCTCAGGGACATCAGTGCTTATTTCAACAAGATAATGCTAAGCCACATTCTGCATGTTACAACAGAATGGCTGTGTAATCACAGAGCACGGGTGCTAGACTGGCTTTCCTGCAGTTTCTCACTGAAAACTTGTACAAAACACAACAAATGAAGGGTCCATACAGTTGCACTGCTGAAGAATTGTATAACAGAAGAATGGTAAAAAAACTGTGCTTTCAGAGTTGGATCAGTTTTTTTGTCATAAGTCTCCAAATGTTTATTAAGGGATTTTAAAAGAAAAGATAATGTAACACAGTAGTAAACATGATCCTATACCAGTTGTTTTTTTATGAGCATATACATTCACTGGCCACTTTATTAGGTGCACCTTGCTAGTAAAAGGTTGGACCCCCTTTTGCCTTCAGAACTGCCTTAATTCTTCATGGCATACTTTCAACAAGGTGTTGGAAACGTTCCTCAGAGATTTTGGTTGGTTTTTGAGTTCCTGTTGCCTATCATCTGGAACCAGTCTGCCCATTCTCCTCTGACCTCTCACATCAACAAGGCATTTTCATCCACACAACTGCCGCTCACCAGATATTTTCTCTTTTTTGGACCGTTCTCTGTAAACCCTAGAGATGGTTGTGAGTGAAAATCCCAGTAGATCAGCAGTTTCTGAAATACTCAGACCAGCCCGTCTGGCACCAACAACCACGCCACGTTCAAAGTCACTTAAATCCCCATCCATCCATCCATCCATTTTCTAAGCCGCTTCTCCGTCAGGGTTGCGGGGGGGTGCTGGAGCCTATCCCAGCAGTCTTCGGGCAGAAGGCAGTTCTTCCCCATTCTGATGCTCGGTCTGCACTTCAGCAAGTTGTCTTGACCACCTCTACATGTCTAAATGCACTGAGTTGCGACCATGTGATTGGCTGATTAACTATTTGTGTTAACAAGCAACTGAACATGTACCTAATAACGTTGCCAGTGAGTGTATTTACAAGAAGTTCATAAGGTTAAATGTTAAATGTTGTGTTTTTGTAGGATGTACTTTAATACATGTCAAACAGCATTTACTAATCACTGCTTTCTTTTTTGTTTGCATTTCACCTACTGTCTTAACTTTTTTTGGAAATTGGTGTGTATGCCTTTGTGAGCAGAGAATGTTTGGCAGTTAATTCCAGCATTTTTTATTTGATTTTGCCCTTTGGCTGTGGTGTTTGATTTTTAAATATTAAATCTTTTTTTTTTCGTTACATTTTTCTGCCTTTTTTGCTTTCAACAGAAAACAAAATTTTAATAAAAAAAAAACAAAACATTGTTAGCCAAAATTACTTGGTGGGTAAAGTTTTGGTACATCCCTAATTTTCTGTCCTGTTTTGACATTATCACAGTGTAGAAGATGGTGATCTCTCTGACCAAAGTGTGAGGAGGATCATGAGTTTACTGCACAAACGCAGATCAGTGAATACTGTTCATCTGTCAGCGAAGAACATCAATTACATCAACGCTGAAATCATAATGAACACCTTCAGAAGTAATGTGGTCTCAGAAAAACTCAGGTATATGATAAAAATACACACAGTCAAAAAGGTTACATTTAGGTTCTCCCCAAAGGCTGCAGAAGCACACATGGACATACAAAAGCTTGTATCTCCAAAATGATGACTTTACAGGAGATGGAAAAACATACTGTACTTTTAATGTAAGTCAATGGAACCAGAATTTTTTCCAAGTAATTTTGGGCCATTTATTTTTGTCCGTTCATCATGAAATTTACATACAATGTAAAGGGCAATAAATGACAAAATGACAAATGAAAAATGACAAAAATGGAGATACAAGGTTTTGTTCCGAGAGCATGATAGTCACAAGGATACATAGGATATAATCGTATTTAATCAGAAAAGGCATAATGATATGACTTATGATTATTGATATTCTTTTTTTTTTTGTAATTGCACAACTTCTGGTTGCAATCTCTGAGAATGCAATGCTACATGCATGTTTCTTGTTTACTCAGTTTAAGTGTAGGTACAAAGTGCAGGAACAGTGAGGAGAACCTCTGCTCATATCTTCAACTGTCACATGCACGTGCATTTGCCAGGTGAAACTCATGTAATTTAATAATGCACAGTTAGAACAAGGTGTGCTGTATATTTTCTGTTTGGTACATTTTACAAATACTATGTCAATTATTTGATCTTAACTTTTTATATATTGCATAGCAAAGGGAAAGGTTGAAAAGAAGCTTGCACCGAAAAGCTTTTTTGGTATTTTACATTTGGTTCTGCTTTGGGGATTTCAGAATATCTGTTGAGCACAAAAAGCTGGATTCATATGATGTACACATTGACTCTGAGAAACCTGGACAGGCATTCAAGCTCATTTGCTTCAGTGGTGACTGCTCTGACATTTCAATAATGCCTGCCTGTGACTGGAGGAAGTTCCTTCAGATATCAACTAATCTAAAAAAAAAGTAAGATTATTTAATCTACCTCCTAATTTTATTATTATTATTATTATTGTTATTTTTATTATTATTATTGTTATTACTATGATAAATGCTCATCACTAAATGACACTGAAACTCTACTTATTACAAAGATCAAAGACATAGAACCCACCTTCTGAATGGGTTGATGGCTGAAATTAAACCGTATGTAAGGAATAGACATTAATACTAGCTATAATGCTGTAACTGGCAAATTATCCCAAAACATGCTCCAAATCTTTGGTAAAAGGGCATAATCATATGTAGATTGTAATTATGAATTGTTTTCAAAATGTTCAATGTTGTTTCATGTTTTCTAGAGAAAATCCAGAGTTCCACAAGAATGTGGACGCACTTATATCTTTCTTTCACTCCATACATGATTTACGAGAAGTGGAACTTCATGCTGAAAATTTGAGTCAGAAGTGCACCGCAAAGATCCTTTCACTCTGCCATGCCAGGCCTTTGCAAGACGATTATGATTTCAGTTGGTAATAAACAGTTCAAAACTACACAAACTACATACAATACATTGAAAAAGTTAATTTGTTTCATAGGTTATTGTTGCTTAAACTGTTTCTAGCTAGACTTGTTATCTAGATCCACTTGTGAATAGTTTGAATAGTTTAATAATTGACACAATGCAGGAAAAACATCAAACAGCAATGTGTTTTATATAAACAAAGATTTTGGCTTTGTTGAATGAAGCTCAATCTAACATAACGTAACATGAAGTACTCTACTTACTTACATCCTCTCAGCCCAAGTTAATAGTCATATGAAATATGACCGAGGCCAGTGAGTTACTCTCAAACCTAGGAAAGAATTTTGGTGCAACTAGGTTATGTGCATGGGGGTATGCCCACCTGCCTAGTCCCTGTGAGCAAGGGGTTATAGAATGTCCACTGTTAAAGTAAACACTTACATTATGGGCACACGCTCTTAGCCACGTATGCTGCCAGTCCTCCCTCTGGGCCACATCCTCTCCCCCAGGACACAGGTGCATAGAGACTGAGCAGTGGATCTCCCCACGACCTGTGTTCTCGCTGTTTACAGACAGGCGTAGCAGTGCTCTTCTGAATGTTCTCCGTCCTGTCCACCTCCCACTGCTTCATAGATGCCAGCAAGGCTGTTGCTTGTGTATGCTGGAGCTTTGGTGTTTGGCCTTGACCAATGAGCATCCTTGCACTGGCCTTCCTACACCGGTTCCAGCCTCCAACCTTGTAACACCACCCAGGCCTCCTTGTTAGGTTTCCTTTTGCCATCCTCCATCCTGGCGTCCTTGCCAGCAGGTTCTTGTGGCCAGCCATCATCTAGGCATCTTCATCTTGTCCTCCAGCCTGGCTCTGCTGTAAAGCTTCTTTCAGCATCTTCTCACTGCCTGTTTTTGCTGTGCTGCTCCTCCTTGATCTGGGCTCAGTTCACCATTCCTCTCCACAGTGGAAGGTTAAGAAGACTCAGGAAACATAGCGCTTCAATTGGATGCCTTTTTATTGAACATTGCAGGGGAGACCTGCTGGTCAGTTCAATTGAACGTCCAGGATAAGACAGCCACAAACCTCTATATGACTGTAGGCACTAACCCTGCCTCACTACCCCCACAAACCAGCACAAAATACTATATGACACATTGCTGCACGAGTATTGTTCACAAGAACAACTCATTTACATTATTTAAGTTTCTCTTACTGCACATCCAACGCATCCATGGCCAGTAGTGGGTCACTACAAAAACAGTCTTTTCAGGTACATGCAACAAAATACAGAATTACTTGTGTCTGTTTCTCTGGCATGATGTTAGTGTTGATGCACCTCCTGAAATTTGTTCAGCAGCACCCCCTAGAAAATATTCATAGGTCTATTGAATATTTGCATGAATGTAGTCAGGCAACCACAAGGCTAAAGCACACTTTTAGCCAAATATGCAAAAGTTAGGCACCCCTGGTCAAATGACATTTTTTGTTTATTTATTAAATATGGAATATTTTTAAACAAGACATTTTAAAAGAAAATATGATATAAATGCATCCTCTACAGAGAGCACAGAGGCCTTTAGATTTAGCAGCTCTCTAGTACCCCTCCAAAACTTTCAACACAACTATAGCACCACTGTAAAAACACAACAAAATACAAAACCAACAAACAAAGAACAACAACAAAAAAAATCTAGGAAAGATAACTGAAGTAGTGTTTTTTTGCTTTGCCCATATTTTTACATCATGTTCCGCCTGGATAATGTATTTAAAGAAACATTCCTGTAGTAATTGTATTAATTTCTATTTATGCTCTCATGGAAACTGTGCAACTTTGAATGTATTTGCTTTTTTTCCTCATTGACAGGTTTAAAGTGGGCAGTCTCAAGGGCATGGATGAACAGGACATCTGCTCTCTGTCATTTGACAATCAAATTATAGAGTGAGAAGACTTTTTTAGCTTATTTTTTATTGTGTATGAACAAGAGGAGAAGTTAGGCAAAAAGGCAGACTGTATAGACTACCACAAGAGTAAACATATGAATAGTTTAACATACATTCACCGGCCACTTTATTAGGTACACTTGCTAGTAAAAGGCAGAGGTGGACAAAGTACACAAATCATGTACTTGAGTTAAAGTAGAGATACCCAAAGTAAAATATTACTCCAGTAAAAGTAGAAGTCCTTACTCTAGACCTCAACTTGAGTAAAAGTACAAAAGTATTTGCTTTCAAATGTACTTAAGTATCGAAAGTAAATTTACTAAAAGATTAATTATGACTTTAATGTCCTGTTATCATTTTTATAACAAGACTTGCTTTTTCTGAACTCATTTTAGGTGAAAATACTTCAGTGTCTCTCCTGGTAAACCAGTCTTTTAATAGAATGTCATGAATCAGTGATGCTGACTTCTATTAAAATGTTTCAGTTTAAGATTACTTTGTAACTTAGTTACAAGTTTAATAAAAACTTGCTTTAAACACAGGTTCACAAATAGGTTTTCCTTTACTATATTGATCTGTAGGTCTCTGTTCATAAACATAAACTAACCGTAACTAAATTACTATAAAATGAAAGTGTTCATATAAATTCAGAAAAAAAGAAACATGCCAGTCACGACTGCATGTGTGGACATATTTCTATATTGTGGTCTATTTACACAAAGTTAGGTTAGTTCCAACGTTTAGGTCGACGCATGTGCTCCCAGATTTTTACGTTGCTGCACTGACATTGAACCGTGTGCTTGCACTGGGTTGGTATAACCAACAGGTCAAAACAAGCTTGAAAATCCCAGCAGATCAGCAGTTTCTGAAATACTCAGACCAGCCCGTCTGGCACCAACAACCACGCCACGTTCAAGGTCACTTAAATCCCCTTTCCTCCCCATTCAGATGCTCGGTCTGCACTTCAGCAAGTTGTCTTGACCACTTCTACATGCATTGAGTTGCAGCCATGTAATTGGCTGATTAGCTCTTTGTGTTAACAAGCAACTGAACTGGTGTTACCTAATAAAGTGGCCGGTGAGTGTAGGTTCTGTGTTGCACAACAATCTAAGCATATATTTAAAGAAGGCTACAGTGGTCTCTTGCCATCTACCTCACTCTGCAGTTTTCCACTATTGCATACTGTTCAGCAACATTACAAATAGCCAGGCAAAGACAGATTCTATAGTTCCTAATGAAAAGCAGCATCATTATGAAAGATGGGATCTCTTTACAGTGCACATATAAAATCAGGGGCACATTAGCAACAAAAAGCAGTCTGGAAATTCACTGTCAATTGGCTCCAATGTGACACACCAAATTTGGACTGACACAACATATTTGTCGATCAATGAGTCATTAGTTGAGGAAAAAAAAACACACACAATCTGTTCATTTGTATTTTTTGCATTGGGTTAATATGTAAAACGATTAAACTAATCTTCCAAGGTTTTCGTCCTCATGTATGTGTGTACAAAAAGCAAAAACTCAAACTTTAATTAATGTAATGATCACATGGCACCTAATTTCTCATAACAGCCTACTTTTATTATCAGACCCATTTAAAATAACTCCTCACCTTTACCTGTAGAATACATTGTGGAATCAGTCTACAAAGTCTCTTTTTACCTTCTCTGCACCACAAGTGTTACATTAGATTTAGTTCCCCCTCAAATTCACGTTCCCCTTCAGAAATGAAGTCTCTAGGAGTGTAGAAATCAGCAGCAAACAGTGCAACTATGGAAAGTATTCAAGAAAGGTGTCAATATTAGCTTTGTCATGGATTGGACTATCAAATTGAGACAATACGACTTTTTCACATTTTGGTTTACATTGTTTTAGCGCTGCACCACCCAAGACCATAATTTTTGAGGTGGAAGTAATTCAGGTCCATGCTTACTATACTGGCAAGGTATGCAAGTTGAAGAGCAAGGTGAAAACCACAAGTGAAGCTCTGCTAGTTGTAGCCAAACCATTATCTTAGCTCTCCTTTGTTTGCAACTCTCTCACCTGCAGTTCTGCTAGAAAAGAAACCCAGAAAATAACACTGGTGGAATTAATCCAAATGACCATTTACCCCATTTTCTGAACTCACTACAGTACTTGTGATGGTTACTTGCTATTACAGATGACCTGCTGCTAATATGACCTATTGGGGGTAAAGAAAACTGCAGATCTATAATAACTGTTTGTGTACAGAAAGGTGCTGTTGCTTTTACAAATGCATTACTCATTAGTGCTGCTGCAAACAATTTGTAGGTGTGGTAATTAATGATCTTGATAAAAGTAACTGAAATGTTTGTTGATCTTTTTTTGCCTTTCAGTAACATGGGGAAACTTTTCAGTCTGAATTTAAAAGAACAAGCTTGCAGGTAAAGAAAGAAGGAAAAGCATATGATCCTTTTATAAGATGTGTGGTTAATTACAACATTAGATGGAATAGAGTATCGCTGGGAGAGGCAAATTCACGCTGTAACTTTGTCATTTCTCAAATGGTGTGCAAGACTGGACATTCATATTGAAATACTATGTACATAAATCCTCCTCGGCTCTCGAGGAATGATGATAAACCCTTGGAGATTTGGAGATTTTAATATACTTTTGTGTTGAATTTAATAGCTCCAGTCCTCATATAACATGGGATGCGGAGTCCACACCAGCACTTAAAGAAATCTCTCTTAGATTTCCAGCTTTGAAAAGGGGTTGTGTGGACTGGGAGGTTCTTCTCAGAAGGCTCTGCCAGATGTTGAAATCACAGGAAAGGCAAGTGTGATGTACTAAATGATCTTTATTGCACATTCTGATTTTCACTCATGTTCTAATAAAAGCTTCAACTGGAAATGTCTTGTTTATTTAGAGTGTAAGAGCAAATAATAATAGATTTTTTAGAAGTAATTTTAGTAACACTTTATAGGAATGTTACATTTGTAAGCGTCTATAAACATATTTATAACATGTTATAATGCATTCACATGGCATTATAAACATGGTAATATTTAAAAAAGTTTTTACACTGAATGTTTATTATGCATTATGAATTGTTAATGCATTATAAATAGTCTTAATAACATGTTATACTGTCAGTGCCAAAGAACCACCTCAGTCATCACACTGAGTGTGAAGTCACTGTGGAGTGAAGGCCTGGAGAGGGAGAGGCGAGATAGTAGAGCACTGTCATTATTATTTGTTCCCTCACTGGTTTTAACATCAAGCGCTAAAACCTTTCACTCTGTAGCATCACTTCACTGCAGTACAGTAATGCAGTACAGTGGGTTCCTCCTGCAACCGACGCTATTTATTACTTATTTTAACTTCTTTATTACTTATTTTAACATCTACGCTACAGTTAGTTACAGTAGAGAGGCAATCCTGGAGATCGGTAAAGTTCATCATGAACTTACCTTTAGGCTTTCGGACTTTTCGCCCTCCACCAGCGCCAGTCAGCAAGGTCCAGCAGCATCGACCTTGGGTGTGTGGCGCAGCCGACGAACAGAGCAGCCAAAGCAAAAGCTGGGCAAGAGAGGTGGGCTACATGCTAGGCTAAAGGCTAGGGCTACAAGGCCACCGCTACCTAGCCTGGTGCTAGCTAATGTTCGCAACCTTGAAAACAAGCTGGATGAGCTGAGGATCCGAATAACAACTCAGCGTGAGATCAGAGAGCGCTATGCTCTTATCCTCACAGAAACCTGGCTCTCGGACAGCACGCCAGACTCGGCGATCCAGTTGGAAATGCATTCCGTCCCCCACGGGGACCAGACATGTACAGACATAATGACTGTTGAAAAACACTGTTCACCGAACTGCTAATTGTGCAGAGCATTTTATCAGCCTAGAGAGTTTAGCTCTGTGTTTATTCTGGCTATTTACATCCTGGCACGCGCAAACTCGGCCACGGCACTAGGGCTGCTGCATGATGCCTTCAGTAAACAAGAGATTGCGCACCTGGATGCTGCATTCATTGTTGCCGGCAACTTCAACCACTGCAACCTGATGACTGTCCTCCCCAACATACTCGACCAAGTTAACAGTAACGTGAGGGAGGCCTACAGGGTCGTTCGTTGGCTGCACTTTGGACAGTCCGACCACACCGTGTTCCTCTACCCAGCAACCACGCAACTCATCAAGCAAGCACTTCCAGTGAGTAAAACTAAGTTTGGAATGAATGACTTAGTGCTTCAGGACTGCTTTGACAGAACAGACTGGGATGTGGTCAGAACTGCTGCTATGAGAGAGGACTGTACTGTTAATCTAGAAGACTATGCTTCTGGGGTAACAGGCTATCAGATAGACCCCAGTCTGTCAGAGTCGGCAGCTGCACATCCAGCGCAAGAACAGTGAGCACAGGGGTCCCCCGGGGGGGGTACACCCTTCTGTACACACTCTTCACTTATGACTGTGTAGCCTCCCAGAACAACATGAGCATCATCAAGTTTGCTGATGATACTACAGTCATTGGACTGATCACTGGTGGGTACGAGACGGCGTACAGGAAGGAGGTGGCTGAGCTGATGGCCTGGTATCATAACGACGCTGGGAATAAAACTCTTGAATGCTAATTTCTAATTGCACTCCATAGGAAAAGCACTGAGTGCCAAGCTAACGGTGGTGGACATCGACTTTCCCACATTGAGTAAAACAGTACTAGTTTAAAATCTGACATTTGTGGCCTGTAATGTGCTTTATACTTTTTGTTTTAGTGTTTCAGTAAATCCTTCAATAAATACTTCCAACTTTATGCCTCACACTTAACACTGGAGGAGGCTTCAATACAGTAGGCCTCACTTTACTTAGATATATATTATAATTTGTTATAAACAGTATTATAATGTATTATGCTAACAATTCATAATGCATAATAAACACAGCTATAATGTGTAATGTATTTTTATAAATATTTATAACCATGTTTATAATGCCTTATGAATTCATTATAACATGAATGTGTTTACAGATGCTTACAAAGGTGACATTCATAGAAAGTTAATTTTTTTAGAGTAATTTTTTTTAGAAGTAAAAAACTATTATTGTGAAGTACTATACTGAACCAGCAATTGTTTTTTTAGGATACTACAAGCCAAAGAATGTTTATTTCTGAAAACTGAAACTGTTACGCCAAAATCTATGACAGAACAAAGCTAGTGATAAGAGTCAAACTGTTGCAAGTAATATATGTTGCACATTATTATACATTGATTTACATTTTTGTAAAACTGCAAATGGAAAGTCACTAATAACCCATAGATGAACACTTTACTCATAGGAAAGGCAGAAAATAATGGGTGGTATAAAGCAAAGAATGACACCACTGAAGACTGTCAATAGAAACTAATATTGCAGTATGTGTAATATACTCTTGACATTTAACTTACTTAACTTATAAATCAGCATGAAAACGCTAGGCTAACATAGCCGGATTCTACCATGCACTGGCCTTAATGTCTAAATGTTCATATTTTTAGCATTTAAGTATTAGAAGACTATAAACTGGGCTTAAACCAGCATAACTGGATTTTTCAATGTCAACTCACCAACACTCGCAAAACAAGTAAATGCTGAATTTACTTAAAAACCTTTTGTCAAGTTGCACCACTTAACTGTGTTAAGCAGCTTCTAAGTGACTTGACTGAAAATGTGTACTCAATAAATCACACAAACACTATTTGAATAAATTGAATTAACTGCACTGCTCAATTGTGTACATTATTCTTACATTCAACTTAATATGGTTATGTTTAACTAATGAAGGTAGAAGAAGCAACACAAGTTAAGGGTTGAAGGAAGTTCTATGTAAGTCTATGTATATAGTAACTCCCTGTTACAATCAACAACAATGAGGTTAGCTGGTAAATTAAAGAGTAGGGAAGAAAAAGAAGAAAAAGGGAAGATGAGGTAGGCCAGGTGGAAAGACAACAAGTAAAACTATATGCAAATAGCTGGTGCCAGGAACCAATGAAAAAGATGTTCAGTTTTACTCAACAAGGTTGGGTTGGCCAAACAAACACTTATCAAATAAATCTGACAAGTTACTCTATTTCATTGAAACAACTGATGCAGTTACACTAATGATGTGGAGTTTTACAGTTTGGCTTTTCAGTGCCTTGCAACACCATAATGAATGTTATGAAATGGTTAAATGGATACGTTTTATGCCAAAGCCTTATCTCAAATCTATTGTAAAACAATTTGATGTTATGTGATGTAGTTTCTAGAAGCAAAAACACTTTGGACATCAGTTTCCTGACACCACTGCTATGAACAATTCAGACTCACGCTTCTCTAAAATTGGCCATTTGATGTCAAACCACTCCCTGATGTTGTGTACATATTTAATAATTCATTATGCAGAATATATCTTGTATTAAGTATAATGTATTAAGATGGTTTAGGGTAACAGTCTCTAGATCAGAATATTTATATAGTCAACTGATCCCGCATTTTGTGTTGTCCTGACATTCCTGATTATAACACAGTACTGGCTCTTTTTATTTGAACTCACAAAATGTCCTCTTACAGAGATCCACCATTGTCTTTTCTCCTCTCTTTGCCTGATTTGATGGCGGTTATGTTTGATTCGAGAACTCTTCATGAGAACTGGGCAGCCAGAATATTTGCCTTCATCCAGGCCTGCACAAGTCTACAATATTTGGAGTATGATTATCTTTTGTTTGAGATATGTCAACTTAATCTGTGTTCCAATTCAAATGTAAAATTGGTATTTGTTTATTGTTTGGCAGGGTGGAAGTGGAAAATCCATGTGAAAATCTGGGACTAGTCAGAGGAAATGCTGTGGGGTCAGGCATTAAATACCAGCTTGCTTGTTGTATTATATCCATAACATCACACTAAAATGTTTTTCACCCTTATGCCAATCTTAAAAATGAAAACCTTTAACCTACTGTCTGCCCTTCATGCCTGTCCCTGCCTTGACATTTTTTTCCTTTAATTAACTCTGCTTTTTATGGCTGAATTTAGTAATGTTTTTAGTAATTTAACAATACATATGAAAACCTAGTTATTTCATTTTGTTATATTCTTTGTTTTAATTCATTTAAAGTGGATTTTGAATCACTTGAAAACACCATCTTTCTTTCTTTATTTCTTTCAGTGATGGTGCTTTCCGCGGACATACAGTACTTTTTCTAGGGTGCCGTCATTTAAACTACCCATATGATGATCGTATTAGAGAGTACGTACCAAAGTATTAAACATAAGGGTAATTTGTATAATTGCAACTTTGTCAAATGACAGTGGGGATAAGTGTGCATTTGTAAGAAGTATGGAACTGCATGGGTACTTTGGTACTATACTTTGAGATGCCTGGAGTCGAGCACTGAAATCACTACATAATCTGCAGTTTGAATTTATGCATGGACGGCTGCGCAGTACCTTGGTGTCATTCTGGAAAATGTAGTCACTTTTGACTCACATTATTATATAATTCTAAACATATTATTATATAATATCTAGTCACGTCAGGTGGTCTTTGTCATTCCTTAATTTAGCTTGAATACATTGGATTGAAATGTTGTTCTTCTGGCTCAGTACAGCACATCAACAGAAACAGAGGGTTACGTAGAGCGCAGAGACAATTAATATACAGAAGAATAAATACACATACCAACAAATACTAGACAGGATGAAAAAACAATATATACAGCTTAGCATCATATGCATATTGGCATCAACATATTGGTATCAAATCCATGTGTCAATGACGGAGGAACTAGTACAAACATTGCCAACTATGAACTGTAGAGAAAGATGGGGGTCTCATAGCATCTTTCAAATAGTTTAAGAATGTAAACACACATGTGAAGTGATTTATTGCCAACTTCCCCACCCCCGCCATGCCCCCTCTGCACCCGCCCCTGTCCCCGTAGAATGTAGAGAGGATGGAAGGGGTGGAGGTTTGCCCTTTTTATCCTTTGCAGGAAATTAAGTTGTTGCTTTCTTGGCTAGCCAGGTAGTGTTGAGGGACCAGGTGAGGTAATATATCTTTGATTGCATTTTTTTTTTTCGTGACATCACCAGACTACATCCAATCCTCCCCCAGGACAGCATAGAAATTCTCATCCATCTCATCCTGGATTCATTGCTGTTATACTATCCTCAATGGGGTCCCAAAAAAATGTCCATATACATCATTATGTCTCATTCATGTATAAATGAATAAATAATAATCAATATGGTCTTATTTTATAGCACTCTTGAAATTGATATTGCGAGTGCACTAGGTCTTCATAATAAAGTCCCCTGTATCACGCTCATCATGACGAACGACACTGAGAACTACAACATAGACTGGAGACTATTCTTACATTTTTATCATCAGCTGAAAGGCCTGACTGAGCAGTAAGTAACAAAAATATACATACACACACACACACACACACCGTTGTCAGAACCAAACTTCTGACAATCTGGATTTTCAATTTTTGACAAAATTTGAAAAAGCATGTTGGCAGTTATATTGTGTGAAGATGGATGAACCAAAACAAATGGCCAAAAGTGATTTAGTTATGTGTATATATATATATATATATATATATATATATATATATATATATATATATGTATATATATGTATATGTGTATATATGTGTGTGTGTATATATATATGTGTATATATATATATATATATATATATATATATATATATATATATATATATATATATATATATATATATGAGACTTGTTTTTCATATTGTTACAGTTGTCTGGAATATGATCAGTCCTTGGATGCCCTGATGTCAGTCGTGAACTCTATTCCTGGTCTTAAAGAAATGCATCTGGCATTAAGATTCTTGACAGTTGATGGTGCTCTCAGGATTGTTCAGCTTATGCAGACCTGTCCTAGCCTGTGTGCGATTGAGTAAGTTTCCAGACACTCTATTACAGTCTTTTAAACATTTCATTTACAAACCTAATTTCAAAAAGTTTGGACTGTAAAAAAAGTTTTTGGACAAATAAAAATGGAACGCACTGATTTTTGAATTTACTTTGACCTGTGTTTAAGCAAAAAATCATTTTACCTTATCAACTTCATTGTTTTAATCAATGTATGCTCATACTGAAATTTATGCCTGTAAGGTGTTCCATAGTTGGGGTGGGGTAATTTAAGACCAGGAACAATACAAATAATAATACAAAACTAGTTGACTCAAAGTATTTCTTCGTGCTTGTTCTTAGTGCTGTATTTACAGTCAGTTAAAATTTCAGCCTTATTCAGTCTTTCTGTATTTAAGATGTAATTTAGAAGCTGCTGGGGCTAATCTTACAATTTAAATGTTAGCATGTTTTTATGGAGCACCGCTGGTGATATCCTGTATAAATAAAAATAACGAGTGACCACAACTTAGTAAGGAATGGAAATGAGATGATTCTGTCATGGCCACGACGTATTAAAGTATGGAAAGAGGTAGTAAGCTGTGATCTCATTACCATGCCTTATTAAGTCATGGTCACAACTTAATCATTTCATTCCCACGCCTTACTAAGTTGTGGCCACATATTACGATCTCTTCCAATGCTATACTAAGTCGTGGCCATGCATTATTATTTTTTTTTTTTAATACAGTATGTCACCAGCAGGGCTCTGCATGTTTTCTTTTAATTGTGCGTATGTTTTTTATTTATGCACAAACAAAATAAATGTAGTAGACACAGGTTGTTTTATTTGTCCTGTACACAAGTTGGCCAACAGTTTCTGCCTGATGACTCTTTAACTGCCTGATGGGTTTTGATATGCTTATTATGCAATAATGGACAGAGATGCGCTCATTAGGTCTGATTTTGATTTGGGTGCATTTTGAAGACATCGCAATCAGTAAAGGCAAACTGCAAACTGCTGTAACTGTCAGAGTTCTTGGGAGAAACATAGACGATTCAAAGTTATGGTCCATAGCGCAGCTTTATTGTTAATGTGATGAAAACAGCACCAAACACAACTAGAGGAAACAGCCTCTTCAGCACTATCAGACAAAAACACAGCCCCCTGCTCTACTCTAGAAAACCCATGAGTCCACCCTCATTCAGGGTTTTTTAACATAAAACCTCTTGTACGAACAAACCTATAAACAGCCCCACAAAAACATTTCTTCATTTTAGAATACTGAACTACCTACAATGAGGCATTCTCAGCCCGTAGGCCCCACGATAACATTATTCACACATTAACTTTGACAGCACTGACAGCACTTCATAATTACAAAACCACTTGGACCACATTTGTAAAATATTACATGACTGTGGAAATGAAATAGAACTTGTTTCCACATAGTTTTTTCATGGAAATCCATAATTTGATTCATGTAATCCTCCAAACCCTAGGTGAGATGGCATGAAATAACCTTGAGGTTACTTGTTTATTTATTGTAAAATAGGTTTACATTGTTTTAACTTGTTGAAATTGTGTTCTGGTCTAGTGTTCTAGTGCCAACTGAACCAATGAGCTATTTCCTCAACAGCTGGTAAGATTTCACATAACTATATATTAAGCTGTATTAAATGTGGATGTTGATGTGACAATAATAATTGAATAGTAACTGCTGCAGTTACCGTGACATGTGAACTACCATCTAAAATACCAGGCACAGGTAATGTTATTGTTGCAGGGTAACAGCAGTGATAACAGAAACAGAAAAAGAATATTTGATTACTACAATTACACCGACTCCTCTACTGTTTTTTTTTTTTAAAAGGTCAACATTACATGATTATAGGCAACCAGCAATTACCCTGTGACATGCAGTTTGTTGCTTTAGAATTTGTAGTAGGCATTCTTATATTATAGCTACTACTAAAATATCATTAATAAGACAGAATTTGTGTTAGGTTATGCTGTTCATCTACAGGGGGCTAGATGATAAATAATTTTGCTTTTGCTGTGTCACGCAATGCTGTTTTGTAGTTTCCCTCAGGTCATGGAAAGGAACAGCATTTACTCAGATGACAGTGACTCAAGTGGATTGACAGACAGGTATAAAAATACTATTTACCCAGAATATGATTCAATGAAGTAGTTGCCCTTTTAGAGCTATCATAAATGTTTGTCTTTTATGTTGCTATTTTAACAAAGTGAATTTGTGTAATTGCAGTGATGATGATGATGATGGTGATGGTAATTTGGGCAAACCATCCTGGCCATCATTCAGGTTGGTACTCAAAGGGACCAAGTCACATGTTACAGTAATTATACTTGAATGTCAATTTTTTTTTCCCACACCATCATTGGGTTTATTTAAAAAGATAAACATTGACAAAGTTTAGGTCTCAAAACCTTAAAGTTTGAGTTTCAAACCCTTAGGGAAAGTAGGAACAGATACTGCTTCATTCATATTAACTTAACACTTAGACCACTAAGCTATGCAACACATTTACAAGGCTTTGTGACTTTTAATTTGAGATTATGAATGAGAATGAATTATTTTAAATAGTGGAGTCATTTATGAACTATAGAACTGAGTGAATTGGTCTACCTTTCTTTCTTGTTTTGAATGACAGAGTTGAGATAGGACATTACGAACTGGATCTCTGCTCTGAGCTAATAATGAGGAAAAACGCCAGAAATGAATTCAAGTGAGGATGTTTCTTTCTGTTGTTGCAAATTCGCTTACATTACCATGCAAATTTAACCTTATTCTCCAGGATATGTTTTGGTTTGTCCGTCTGAATTTACATGAACAAATTGTAAGGCAAATTATTCAGTAACTGCATGAAATAAATGTAAATGTTTTTTTTTTTTTTTTAAAGTTCCCCTCAACTTAACAGAACGTGTTTTATGATCACACATCGCTATATGCTTACAATTTACTGCTGAAAGCCAAAAATTTTAGACGCTCTTTGTATTATTTTATTAAAGTAATGTTTACAGAGCAGATCACTGAAGAGACGGCATCTGTATATAGTTTATAGCCCAGATTTATGGAAAAATTGAGTTCAGCTTCTTTTATTATAAGGGCTTAAAATTATATCATCCATCTATTTGACTGGAAAGAAGACTAGAAGAAGAAGTTATGAAGAATATGACAAAGTGCATTTTGGTTCCAAGGAGTATAAGAGGCTACAGACCATTAGGAATAAAATAAATGTAAATATTAGGTGTTTGTTTTTTTTACCTTAATATCTTGTGCTTGATTTCAGGTTGTCTTTGAGATGTAATTCCTCAGATCCTCTCACGAAGGCTGCTCTCTCATACATTTCACTCATCGTGACTGAATACACAGAGGAAACTAAGATTGACTGGAGAAGCTTCTTTCAGTCATACTACGACACAAAAGGGTTAAACGAGAGGTAAGAATACACAGTTCAGTTCATTATATGAATATGTTTTATTTGTCCTGGGGTAACACCTTGCCCTAAGTACTGTGAATAAGTTCTGATATCCCCTATAGTAGACTTTCCCAACCCTGGTTCTGGAGGCCCACTGCCAGCTAATTTTAGAGCTTTCTCTCTTTAACACAACCACTTCAACTGAGCTGATTAGTTATGTGACCAAACGAGTGCAAGGTGATACTCTGAGAAGTTTCCACCAGTCTTTATTTATATATTTTCTTTTTTTTTAAATAAAAACTAAATCATATTTCATCATAAATCAAGACAAAATCAATTATTTAAACCAAAGGATGCAAGATATAATCTTTCTTCAAGCTTCACATTTCCACAACACAATATGTCCTGCTTTAAACATTAAAAGTGGAAAAAAATCAATCAACTTTATTCCTTTATTAAAAACAGAAAAAATACACTAACCAACATTAGCTAAGGGTGGGGCTCAAGTGTAGGTAGCTGTGGGGGGAAGATTAAGAGCTCTACCACCCCATAAGTTAATCTCACTCCAAATACACACACACACACACACACACACACACACACACACACACATAAAATCAAATCACAATGTGAAGCAAAAAAATCTGAATTACACAACTAAAAAAAAAATCCAACCACATAAAGTTATACAGTTCATATATACAACCTCAAGATGAAACACTTAGAACCTAAAAACGTACCTTGAACAAAAAAGTTCACAAAACAAGAAGAAAGGACAACAGAAAAAACAGGCAAAACAGCAGGATGACTTGAGACCCTGTCTTTGGACAAAAATAAAAAATGAATCATACCACAAGTCATATTTTATATAAAATAAAAATAACCTCCATTTCACAATTAACGTTATGATAAGAGTACCCATATTTAATTGGAAACAGCAGCTTTGAACCCTCAATCAATGGTATACAGCATAACCATGCAGTCCTTCACCACAAAGCAGCCAGCCAATCTAGGGTCAAGTATAGGCCCAAACAAAAGGCACCAGTAAAATGAAATAAGATTCAAAAACATGAACTTACGTCTTGTAGGATAAAACTAAATGCCTGGCCAACAAAGAGGAATTTTTATTTGAATATTTGTAAAACCACATGTATGATCATACAGTGTGTTGCTACTTTTTATTTTTCAAATCAACAAAAATGATATTAAATGATAATTAAGTTGCTTTCTAACTGTAGTTTCACAGATTATGATGGAAAGGTGAACAGCATACTGTGTTTCCTGTACTATGTGCCTGGTCTGAAGAAGGTAGAATTGGGCACAGACAGTCCTATTGAAAGCTGGGCTTCCTGTGTCCTTTGTCTCTGTTACGTAAATGATGGTATTAATAATATCTGGTAAGAAAAAGTCCTGTTTTCCATCCTTACTCAAGCACAAGATTGTGTGTTCGTACATAAGTTCATAAGCTCTTTCATGCTATTTGATTCCAATAGTCCAATAATTCCAATAATATTCTAGTGCTTCAGGTTGAGAAGCCATATTACTAAATGATATGATCATTTGTATTATGCATTCTTTCCAAAAGCCTGCTGCTGGAGAAGGGAAACAGGGACAGTGGCTGCTCATCTTTCACTGTTAAAAGAAACCACACAGACTCCACGTAAGCCTTTTGAATCGGTCTTTGTTTCTTGTGTTTGACCTTACTAGTTAACTAACAAGTATACTGTCAGATTCCTAGGCAGGTATGTTCACTCTAAAATAATCATCTCCTCTAAAGAATCAGTTTTCTGTTCTTTTATATGAAATTTGTTTCTGCTGCCACCACATATTTCCATATTTCAACACTACAGTGATGAGTTACAACAGAGCTAGCTTTATTACTTCTATTGTTTTTTGCAATCAGCAGCAGTCTTTTCACAATTCATCAGTCAGAGTGATCACATCATTTGTTTTGACAATGCTATCCATTGAGACATTGCCGATGACATGGGTATTTAAAAATCACCTTTTGTGGAAATTAAAGCAGATCAGCTACTTTCAAAATAACATGTACTTGCATGTTTGGGCTTCTTGTCTTACTTCTTCTGAATGAAATGAAATTAAATATACAAATACTTGGCATGTGGTGTTCAGCAACAGGGTTTGAATTCTGGCAGAGTTCTTGGTGGTCCCCTGGCGGAAAATCTGACTAAGAAGGGACGTACAGGTCTTGTTTTCACAGTTTTTTCCACAAGCATTACTAGACAGGAGTCATTTAACAACATAAATGATTTTTATACACTCATAGTTAATCAAATCTAATCTATTATTATTAGGTAGTAAAAAACTAGTCACCAGCAGGCAAGTTTGTTGGCACCCCTATGGAGTAAAAACATATTACAATTCAGTTTGCTGTTTAAAGCGTAAAATTCTTGCCATATACTGCTTGTTTCACAACGTCTTACGTAGCCTTGTGTGAACGTTGCTCATCAGATGTTCTTGACCAGTCTGCTGCTAAGAACATGTATTTTTTGTGTTACTGGCCACTGCTGGCTTGAAAATCAAAGTTCTCTGCAGTTTGAGATGTGCTTCAGCTTTATTGCTCTCCAGTTTAAAGGGAGACCTATTCTGCTCATTTTCAGTGTTTTATTTTTTGGGGTCTACTAGAATAGATTTACATGGTTCAGCTTTCCCAAAACACAATATTTTTCTCATACAGTACATATCCATTGACCTTCTGTCTGAAACACTCTGTTAGAGCTCCTGTGTCTTTAAGCCCCGCCTCCCGATGAGCCCAGTGTGCTCTGATTGGTAAGGTAGAACAAGTTGATAGAACTGATCCAAGCGTTTTTGAGTGATAAGTTTTCACCCTTTTAGCTTTCTGAGTGTTGTTGTTACCAAGTTTGCCGGAAGGCAGAAATAAGGAGATGTGTTACGAGGTGCCATCGTCTTGTAGCAGAGAAAAGGCCTAGAATTCCAGTGAGCTGAGAAAAGTGGTTTCTGTGGGAAAGAGTTTCTCCCTCTGCTGTGTATTTTGGTCTTTGTGACTTTGCAGACCATTTACATGCACAAAAAGCTACATAACATGCTAGAGGAAAAGCAAAAAACAGAAAAGCACAAGAGGTCCCCTTTAAACCGGAATGATGCAGCTCAGTGCACTCGATTGTGTACAAGATTGGACAATTTTTTTTTTAAAAGTAGTGATGGCTGAATACTGGATACATTCAGGACAGAGTATTCTGTTACAGTACATTAAAAAGTAACATTCATTGACAATACATCTCAGTAAGGCACTTGGGAAAATTTTTCCTTTTTTTTTCATACTGTTCATCGTTACTGGTTGGTAACTTCCTTCATTATTAAATTACACCGCACTTCAACACAACCTGCTTCACTCCACTGCTGCTCCCACAGTCCCCCAAGCAGAAGTCCAGTATAATACCAGTGCTAAACATATCACCCATGCTAGACCTGTCCACTGCTGAGGAGATCGTCTCTCAAAAGAGCTCATTAACACTAAGATTAGTAATTGGCTCATCACCTTGGTTTATCAGTGGTTTATATTGGGTAGTATTCTCTGTGTCTGTGTGGGTTTCTGCCAGGTGCTCGAGTTTCCACCCACAGTCCAAAGACATGCGGTCAGGCCCACTGGACTCGCTAAATTGCCTCTCAGTGTGAATGTGTGTGTTATTGTATATGTCTGTCTGTTTGCCCTATGATTGACTGGCGACCTGTCCATGATGTTTCCTGCCTTCTGCCCATTGACCGCTGGGAGAGCTGGAGCCTACACAAACACACAACATGCTTAAACAATGCTTAAAACATTATTTGCACATAGTGTTATTGAGCGCCTAGTAAATGGTTTAACTTTTTCATCACATTTTAGTGAGTCACTGGTTACTTTCTTTGCTTTTTAAGGGTCAGTGTTAAAATCCAGAGGGCAAACTGCACAAATACCATGCCCTCACTCATTTCCTTCACGGTACCACATTCTGAGATCCTCAACATCAATGGACCTGACCTTCTTCACAGAATGCAAAGTCTCACATTCTTAAATGACAAGTAAGAGTAGTCTTTGTACTTGTAGTTACAGTTGTGTGAAAAAGCTTGGCTGCCACTGCTCAAATTACAAATGAACACATTCTGTACAGAGAACACACTTCTGCACATTTTAATGTACAATTACTGTTTCTTTGCTTATCTCACCATATTGAAAAAGAAATAAAACATAAAATGGCCTGTGCAAAAGTTTGATATTTTATTCATTCATATTTTTGTTTTGTCCAATATGTTAAACTCGGCAAATAATGTGTGTTAAGTGTGTTCTCTGTAGTGGATATATAAACCTTTTTTCACTTAGAAAAGTAACAAAATATGTTCTTTGACCAAGAGTGCTCAGGTTTTTGCATATGAATATTTGCAGACACTACTACACAAACACCTTGTATAAAGTTGTCAGTTTTTCTTTACTACATTTCAAGATTTCATTGCTAATAATAAATGCTTCCTTTCCTCTTTTACTGTAGATCACATGAGTATGACGTGGGAATAAATGAGCTGATGTCTTCCCTCTATGCTATTCCTGGTCTTCAGAAACTGAAGCTGGAAATTGGGAACCTGACTCAGAGCTGGGCTACCCGGATCCTCCCCTTTAGTACCTGTCCCAGTCTCCAAAAAATCTGGTAAGAATAGGTTTAATGTTGATGTCTTTGAGTCATGCATGTGTGAAGTAAGTGTAACAGATCCTTAAATTTTAAGATGTTATATCATAAAGTTCAGTGTTATTAGGGCATCTTTTCTTCACTCACTACATTTCTGAGGTCTGATTTTGTGGCTTGTAATGATTGCATAATGAAGTGATTCTCGGTCCTGGTCTTGGAGAACCCCTACCCTGTTCAGTATTCTTCTTCCTGCTAATGAGTTGATTAGGGAGTAGTACTTCAGAACCCGGAGTAAGAAACATTAACATAATGTGTTGTAAAGACTAAAACAATAGCTGTCTTGTATTTCAGTGTGACTACCTTGCACGGACATATGTTAATGGAGGATGCAATCCTAAAAATAAAGAAGAAGTGGAAGAATTGTGACTGCGTTGTGGTTCTGAAAGGGTTTGTTCTTTCTTCTTTTAACTACCCATCAATCTTACTGAAACATGTTAAATGTGCCAAAAAAAATACAGCACTGTTTAATGCTGATGATGACACTGAGTAGTGGTCAACTGTTTGAGGGCATGAATAGACATTAATACTAATATTAATGTTTCCTGTTTATTAATGAAGACTGAGATGCAGCAACTCAACCGCCCGATGCACAGAAGAAAACTGGACACCGCACACGTATCTCCAGTGCAACGACATGGTGAAGCTATCGCTCTGTGGAGGCCATTGTTCACAGCTGGATGGGTGTTACAAGACAGACAGTGAGAGTGAAGTAGACACTTCTGATTACAGGTTTGACTTAAATGAAGCAGACCAGCAACCAGATGCTCGGGAACCTGAATTCTGGGAAGAAGAGGAATTAATTGAAGACTATGATGCATATGAGTTCTAATTAAATATATTAGCGACTACAATCATCTCCAGGATGTCTAATAGTCTTTCTAATGGTACAAATGTGCTTTGCTCCTTCTACGTACGTGCTGATCTAATCTATGATGAGAATGTGGGATACCAAAACTCTACAGAAGGATGAAGATCCCAAAAAAGAATATCTCAACACAGTGTTTTATTATTATTATATATTTTTTTGCTCTATTTAAGCTTTTATTTTAAATCAGCTTTTGTAGGATTACAATTACCAAAATGTGGCAGGGCTGTTTTATTATCTGTAGGGGAAAATGGCTGTTGTTTAAAATAATGTATGTAAAAAGAGCAATGCATATTGAAAGGACCGGCCGTTTTTGGTCCGTTCATGAAGAGGAACCAGAGAGTGGATCACCTGTCCTGTGAAAAGTCTCAGTTGCAGCGGGAGCGCTCGGTGCAGGAAGACAGAACGACTCTCTTAATCAATCAAAGAGTTTATTAAGTCTTCTGCACAAAGAAAGCACTATATCAGCACTATATGAGTTTAATGTCTCTGTTAAAAGCATGAAATCAAGCCTGTGAGTTGTAATTAAATCATTAATTATATAAAACTTATTTGTAAGAGATCTGATATTCAGTAGAACTAACTTAATAACCTGTGCATTTTGTTTCAAAGACTGTGAGTTACCTCCAACATACTGCAGGTTGGATGTATTCACAGTATCTAACCTAAACTCCTTGTTCTTTCTGCTTCTGATACGAACTGGAATGGGAAAGATAATTTGGACACAGGGTCCATGCTTGTTTTGAAAACATGTACCGCTGATATCATCACTGTAGCAGCACGGACCCAAAAGAGAGAATGCAGAAAGGCTGAGCGCAGATGGCGTAAAACCAAACTTCACACACATAAAGAGAGTTTCTTCAGTTCACCCCACACCTTTTTCACGTCATACCACGATTTATAGCTTTCATTCATGTAAGATAGGTCTCATCCAGGATCCCCTATGCCCTCATTAATCATGCGATGTGCGGAACCCAAATAGCCCACATCGAAAGTGCCCTCCCTGGGGTATGCGGGTATTTGCGGATTACCTTCGGTCCAACCAGCTAGGTTGGACAAACCCAAATTACATCTACGCATCCATGCAGCCGGTGTCTCTTCCGGCTCTGGTTGGAACGACGTGCCCAGTATGGAAAAATACAGTGAGAGCTGTACTGAGAGTTTCCACTATAGGACGTTCCCTGTCTCCCACTAAGCGCTTAGGTTTAAATGTACCATACCCTCTCTACTCTCACTCTCGTACTCCCGCCCACCCGACAGGGCTGGGTCGGTTCGCTCTGAACACCCAGGTGATCTCGACAACCAGGTAGAGGTCCAAAAACGATTAATTGGACTTACCTGGGTGAAGAGAACACGTCGGAGGTCACCATTTGAAAGGACCGGCCGTTTTTGGTCCGTTCATGAAGAGGAACCAGAGAGTGGATCACCTGTCCTGTGAAAAGTCTCAGTTGCAGCGGGAGCGCTCGGTGCAGGAAGACAGAACGACTCTCTTAATCAATCAAAGAGTTTATTAAGTCTTCTGCACAAAGAAAGAAGGGCACTCCTTCTTTTATACAAACACGTCCTGCCCTGTTGCGTACAAGCAAACAGGGTGGACCCAAATAAGTTGTCTAACAGTCATGAAATGCTAGGCTGACACTCACGGACCACCGGAACTGCCCAAAGGAGGGGGGCTTCTGCTCTGTGTACGATAATCTTACCTACGAAAGAGAACAAATGGTTCTGGACAGAATGTTGTCCCGATAAGAGGAGCAAGTTGTTTGTGCAAACTGCCAAGGACAGTAGCTATGCTTGCTGCAAAGTCTGCTTAGAGCAGAGTTGGAGCAGAGTTAACCCTTTCACATATATAGTTGGCTTAGTAAATAAATAAAAGTTATCTTTTAAAATCATCTCTGTTGACTGAGCCTGCTTTAAACTGACCTCTGAAACAAGGTAGAACATATGTTGAACCAGTGATATGCTTTTTTTAACATTGCCTATGTGTAAGAAAATGACCACATTGCCACATCACAGTACAGAAACAGCAATAGTAAAAAATGAAAATGATCTTTTATTATTGTCTGACAAAATAAATGTGTTTCTTCTAGTTCTTCTTGATCTTAGTGCAGCATTTGACACAACCGACCATGCTATCTTACTAGATAGACTGGAAAACCTTGCAGGGATAATTGGAATAGCTCTTTCCTCGTTCAGGTCCTACCTCACTGATCGCTATCAGTTTGTTAATGTAAACGGTGAATCATCTGTCCTTGCAAAAGTAATGTATGGTGTTCAACAAGGCTCTGTTTTAGGGCTTATATTATTCATAATTTATATGTTACCACTGGGCACCATTATCAGTAAAGACAGTATAAATTTCCACTGCTATGCCGATGACACTCAGTTATAAATATCAAGTGAACGGATGATAAAATGAAACTTGGCAAGATTGAGGACTGTGAAAAAGACATAAAAGACTGGATGTTGAGTAACCTTCTCTTAATTAACTTGGATAAACAGAGGTCCTGCTTCTTGGTCCAAAAGCAGCTAGAAACAAACTGTCTAACTTAACACTTAAACTTCTGTTTAATTATGGTGTCGTGATAGACCCTGTCCTTCGATGCACATATAACTAATATCACTAGAACAGCCTTCCTGCATCTCTGCAATATTGCTAAATTTAGAAATTCATTATCTTTATAGGACGCAGAAAAACTAGTTCATGCATTTATTACTTCAAGGCTAGATCACTGTAATGCCCTGCTGTCTGGACATCCCAGCAAAAGCCTCAACAAGCTTCAGCTAGTCCAGAATGCTGCAGCCAGAGTCTCACAAGAATCAGAAAATTTGACCATATTAGTCCAGTTTTATCAACCCTGCACTTGATTACCAGTTAAATTTCACATTGATTATAAAATTCTATTATTGACTTATAAAGCTCTAAACAGACTCGCCCCTCAGTACCTGAGTGAACTCTCCTACTATGAACCTTGAATCATGCCTACTTAGATCACAAGGTACTTGCTCACTACTCATACCTAGAATTAATAAAGTTAATAAAGCTTTCTTTTTTTCCCCACTTTGTTCTATAATACTTCATAGTAACAATGTTTGCTATCCGGTGTCGAACAGAGGAGGATGGGTTCCCCTTCTGAGTCTTGGTTCCTCTCAAGGTTTCTTCCTCTTTTAGGGAGTTTTTTCTTGCCACTGTTGCCACTGGCTTGCTCAAGGAGGCTTGGACCTGGATTTTTCTTTTCTTTCTTTCTGTAATACTGATTTTTCTTTGTGACAAACTTTGCTTGCTTGCTTTCTCACATTGTCTTCCTGTGATTTGCTGTATGAGTGTCATCCAAGTACAAACACACATCCTCTAGAAGACAGCTGGTGCGTTTATCAATCCAAACGGCATAACTTGGTATTCATAGTGGCCTGAGAATATAATGAAGGCTCATTGACAGACTGTTGATCTTTCTATGGTGTATTCTGTGTTATGCCCTATGACTGCAATTAAGTCTCCAGCTGCCTTTGTCTTGCTACAAACCTCCCAAGATAATCAGGGGGAACTTGCGAAACACCAGGAATCTCAAGAGTCTTCTCGTAATGGAGGTGTGATTTTAGGCTCGCTGATGCAAAAATTTAACACTGTGGTCCCCATGCCACAACTGATTGTGCCACCCAGTAAATGTGAGGATTGTGGTGGAGCAGCCAGGGGAACTCCAGGATGAGTTGTGATCCTTATGTGGGAATAAGGAGTAGGAAAATGTAATCGGTGTGAGGGCCTATCTCCCACTGTACATAAAAAGTGATTATTGCATGGACTCTTTGTTAGGTTAAGAGGGCTTTCTAACTTGGGAGTTAAGGAGATCATGTTGAATACAAAGCCCAAGAGGACATCTGACCTTGGAAGCTATGCGTTCTCTACGTCTTTCTTAAAGGTGATTATCAAGCGTGAGGGTAATCTCATTCAAGTCCTCCAGGTATAGGAGGCCAAAGCATTACTGGCTGAACCACCAGTAGGCAGAAAAGCGTCCTCAATGGCAGATCACAAGGGCAGGTTGCAGTAAAAAAAAAAACGAAATAAATAGGACAACAAAATCAGAGCAGCCAACTCAGCTACACAACCACTCAAAAACTAAACTGAAAGTAGGGCTAGCCAAAAGCTCAAAAAAAGGGATGGAAATAGGAGGAATAGCTTAAATCTTTTCTTTTACTTTATTCCATTTGAATTCTTTTATTAATAAATTTCTTTTTTTAATACTTACTCTTGTCCAAAGTGAAATGAAAGCAAGGCTTAGAGGGATCAGAAGCAAGCTCTGAGAAATTTGTGAGCAATTACCCAAATACCGGCTTGATTAAGAGGTGCATGCACTTTGCAGGTGCATGCTTCAACACATCTATCATCATATCAGTCCCCAAAAATGAACATTACTAGACTAAATGACAACAGGCCACTGGCCCTGACTTCTGTAGTCATAATTTCAGAACTCCAATCCCAGAGTACTTGTGCACCACAAGGTTGTGTGCTCTCACCCCTTCAAGTCTCTTCACCAATGATGGTGCCTCTAAGAAACCGACTGTTCAGATCGTGAAGATTACAGATGACACCAATATGGTATGCCTCATAGCAAATAGGGATGAGTCTGCCTATAGAAATTAAGTTGAGCAGCTGGTCTCCTGGTGCAGCAGCAACAATGCACTACTCTGTACACAAAAGACTCTAGAGATGGTGGTGTATTCCAGGCACAATCTTCACCCAACCCCCTACCTCTCACCCAAACACCAGTGGATCTATGATTTCTGCTGTTGAATCACACAAGTTCCTGGGCACCACCATATCCAGGGACCTGAAGTGGGAGGGGAAACACAATCTCCATAGCCAAGAGAACACAAAAGAACATTCTTAAGTCAGCTGAAGAAATTCAACATGTCCTTCCTCATCCATAACCATCTTATTTGGTTCTTCCACCTCACAACAATAAGCCAAACTCCAGTGCAAAATCAGGATAGCAGAGAGGATCATCAGATGTAGTCTGCCAATGCTTTAGGACATCTACAACAGTCATGAAGCGCTGGCAAAATTACAACTGAGCCCTGTCAACCTGGACATCACCTCTTCCAGCCACTTCCATCTGGTAGAGGATTCAGGGCCACCAAAACAAGCACAGCCAGACATGCTAACAGCTTTTCCCCAAAGCTTTAGTGCTTATCAACCACAGTGGACACCTTACACTTTAAACCTAAACAAAACCAAACAAACCTGTTTACTGTACTACAACAACTCATCTGTAACATAATGCTTATTTGCAAAATGTTTTTCTTCTTCACAGCTTTTTATTGTTCATTATTCTATTTAGTATATTTTTATTTATTTTTTCCTTTCGCCAAATACTTTTTAAAAGTCTGTTTGCTTGTCTTGTATGTTTAGTGTGTTATGTGTCATATATATGCACTCAGCAAGACAAATTTCTTGTATGTCAAATCAAATCAAATCAAATTTATTTGTATAGCGCTTTTTACAACGGATGTTGTCACAAAGCAGCTTTACAGGATTTCAGAAAAGACAAAGTTTCCACAGGACTGTAAGAATGTACAGAATGTACAGAAACCCCCCAGTGGGCAAGCCGGGGGCAACAGTGGCAAGGAAAAACTCCCTCAGAACTGAGGAAGAAACCTTGGGAGGAACCAGGCTCATCAGGGGGGACCCATCCTCCTCTGGTCAAACTACCTACAAGTGATTATACTACTAATATTATCAGCAGTAATATTGATATTAGGAATATCTAGGAGTCTATGAGAACATCAGCGTAGGGTGGGCAGCTCATCCAAGGTAATTGGTGGTAGCTTAGGCGTGGGCAGCTGGTCTGAAGTGGGTAGCAGGGGGGCTCGGGAGTCAGTCGTCCTTCAGTGTCCAGCTGGACATGTGGGCGGTTGTATACTCGGAAAAAAAGCAGGTAAATGGAATTAGTTTTGTTCTATCCGTATGTACATAAACAGGGAATGTAAACATTTACAGAGTGTGGCTAATGACTCCGACAGATCTGACTATGAAAGCTTAACTAAAAGGAGAGAACCAGAAGGACACACAGACACGGCAGCACTCTGAAACAGTTCGGCATCCCTCCACTCCACCGTCCACAAACTTGAGTGACCGCGTGCGAGCAGCGGGACGACAGCACCAGCGTCTCAGTTTACTATAATTCCCTGTGTCCATGGACCCCTGGATCTGCTGCCTTTATCTAGGGGGGAACATTACCTACCAAAAGCTAAACTGAACAAGTGTGTTTTCAGCCTAGTCTTAAAGATTGAGACTGTGTCTGAGTCCCGAACAGTTTCTGGAAGATCATTCCAGAGTTTGGGGGCTTTATAAGAAAAAGCTCTTCCCCCAGCTGAAACCTTCTGAATTCTGGGAACTATTAATAAGCCAGCGCTCTGGGATCTGAGTGGTCGTGATGGCTCATAATGAGAAATAAGGTCTTGCAGGTATTCAGGAGCAAGACCATGTAGGGCTTTATAAGTCAGTAAAAGGATTTTATAATCAATACGGAATTTAATAGGTAGCCAATGAAGTGATGATAGCACTGGACTAATATGCTCAAATTTTCTAGTTTTAGTGAGGACCCTAGCTGCGGCGTTTTGGACTAGTTGGAGTTTGTTTAAATTCCTGCTCGTACATCCTGACAGTAGCGCATTACAATAGTCTAGCCTAGAAGTAATAAAGGCATGTACTAGTGTTTCTGCATCACGCAGGGATAGGGCATTTCTGATCTTGGCAATGTTGCGAAGATGTAGAAAAGCTGTCCTAGTGATGCTGCCTATGTGTTGATCGAATGATAAATCTGAATCTATTATAACGCCGAGATTTTTTGCTGCTAGTCCAGGTGCGGCTGGAAAGTCGGCGAGACTTAATATTAAATCTGGTGATTTACTTCTTGCTAATTTTGGACCCAGAAGGAGAACCTCTGTTTTGTTACTGTTTAATAGGAGGAAGTTGCGTGACATCCAGCCTTTCACGTCTTTTACACAGTCCTCCATTTTCTTTAACCTGTGTTGGTCATCAGGCTTGGCTGATATGTACAGTTGAGTATCGTCTGCATAACAATGAAAGTTTACGCCATGATTACTTATAACTGTGCCTAACGGTAACATGTATAGTGTAAATAGTAATGGTCCTA
Source organism: Pygocentrus nattereri (assembly GCF_015220715.1). NCBI lineage: Eukaryota > Metazoa > Chordata > Actinopteri > Characiformes > Serrasalmidae > Pygocentrus > Pygocentrus nattereri. Next base: position 10,459,208 of record NC_051229.1, on the reverse strand, counting down.
ATATAGACCCCTGCGGAATTCCAAATCTCACTTTTGAATAAGTGGAAGATAAATTGTTTACCCTAACGAACTGATAACGTTCTGATAGGTAAGATCTGAACCATGATAGGGCCGTCCCTGTGACTCCAACCTTGTTTTCTAACCTTTCTAGGAGAATATTGTGGTCTATTGTATCAAAAGCCGCAAGAAATCAGAGGCAAGAAGAAGATCATTAGTTATCTTAACTAGAGCCGTCTCAGTGCTATGGTGTGGCCTGAATCCAGACTGAAATTTTTCATATATATGGTTCTTGTGTAGATATGAACTAAGTTGTTGGGCCACAGCTTTTTCTAAGATCTTAGAAATAAACGGTAAGTTAGAAACAGGCCTGTAATTGGACAAAACGGTGACATCAAGATTTGGTTTCTTGATCAGAGGTTTGATAACAGCAAGTTTAAAAGTTTTGGGTACATGGCCCAGACTAAGGGATGAGTTTACAATAGTTGAGATAGGGTTTATAATAACTGGCAGTACTTCTTTGAGTAATTTTGATGGAATTGCATCGAGTGTGCAGGTTGTGCAATTTGCAGAAGAGATCATCTTCTCTAGCTCCAGCTGTGGGAGTGGGTAAAAAGTTTCCAGACTCTTTTCTACAGCTGTGTTTTGTTCTATATCAGCCAAGTTAGATGGCAGCAAAGCTGGATTTGAATTTGATACTGTGGGTTGAATTTGTTGTCTAATATTATCAATTTTATTATTAAAGAAGTCCATAAAAACTTCACTGGTGAGAGTTGCTGGGATTTCTGGTTCATTACCTGCCTGATTTTGTGTGATTTGGGAAATCACATTAAACAGAACTCTAGGATTATACTTATTATTCTCGATCAGCGAGGCCAGATATGCTGAGCGAGCTTCAGTGAGAGCATTTCTATACTCTATAAGGCTGTCCTTCCAAACTTCCTAGTTTGGTATGACGCCATTTCCGCTCTAATTTCCGAGCTGTTTGTTTTAAGGTCCGGGTTTTATCGTTGTACCACGGGGCGAACTTTTTCTGCCTTATTCTTTTTATTTTAAGTGGGGCCACATTTTCTAAGGTGGATCGTAAGGTATTTTCTAAATAATCGGTTAGTAAATCTAGTTCAATTGGATCTGATTGAGTGGAGACTGGGGTTGATAACTCTGGGAGATTTTCTATAAATTGTAGGGCGGTAGATGGTTTTATTGTGCGCTTTGTTGAATAACGTGGGGACGTATATATGTTATGGCTAAATCGTAGCTCATATGAAATTAAGTAATGGTCAGAGATCGCTGTGGTTTGCGGTAAGATATTAAGCTTGTCTATGTTAAGACCTAGTGTCAAAACTAAATCTAACGTATGACGACAGTCGTGTGTCGGCCCCGTTACATTTTGGGTTAAACCAACAGAGTCTAGGATTGAGGTAAATGCCCTTTTTAATGGGTCGTCTACCATCTCAAAGTGAATATTAAAATCTCCTACAATTATTACTTTATCATTACACACAGCCAGGTTTGCAGCGAAGTCACTAAATTATTTTATAAATTCAGAGTATGGCCCTGGTGGTCTGTAAATGTTAAATAATGAGAACGCCTTCTTTTTTGTGACCGGATTTGTGACGTGAATAGAGAGGACCTCAAAGGAAGTAAAAGTGTCGCATTGTTTCTGACTAATATCGAGAGTATTTTGGTATATTACACAGACTCCACCTCCCTTGCCTGTTAGTCTTGGCCTATGTGCATAATTATAGCCTACAGGCGTGGCTTCATTTAAAGATAAATATTCATCTGGTCTAACCCACGTTTCAGTAAGACAAAAAAAGTCAAATTTATGATCGCTTATAATTTCATTTACGACGACTGCTTTAGAGTTTAATGATCTTATATTAAGTAGTCCAAGTTTTAGATTGAAGGTGTTAGTGCCATCATCAGAACATGGATATATGTTGATAAGGTTATTTAAGCGGACTGATTGAGTTTTTCTGTGATTAAATTTAGATTTAATTCGGGGCAAAGACACAGTCTCAATAAGGTTAATCTTAGGTGACGCCTCAAGGCGGATCGCAGACGGTCGGTTTAGCCTGTCTGTCTGCGGCCTGGTCGCGGCTCTGGATTGTCAGCAGCGGTTTACACTACTCTGCCGACTAACTAAAAGACTATGTGCTATGCTGCACGAAAGTAAGGCAGCACCCTCCCGCGTGGGGTGGACACCATCCCTACCTATAAGACCAGGCTTGCCCTCAAATCATAACCAATTATCTATAAAGCCCACTTGATTTTCGGAACACCACTTGGACATCCAGCGGTTTAACGCCGTAAGCCTGCTGTAGGTCTCAGCGCCGCGCCGCATTGGGATGGGGCCAGAGCATGTATGTGTAACATAGTCAGTGAAATGAAGTTATTCTGATTCTGATATCCCATAGTCTTATAGTATTTGATCAAGAGAAAGCATATATAAATACGTGTAGCCTAACAATTAAACCCTGCAGAACACCACAGGGAATATTATTTTCTAGTTCAGCAAAGTAGTCCCCTCCATGCAGGCATGAACTTACCCATTTTAGGACAGTTCCTGAGGGTCCAACTCAGTTCTCAAGTATATTGATGAGAATTGTATGGTCAGTATTACCAAAATCAGTGCCAAGATCAAACAGTAGAAGAAAAGATATTTTTTACATGATGGAATCTCACTTTTAAACATCTACAGTGACATTGTTTAGATGCAGCTGGAGCTTTGAATTAAAACACTGGTGTGATGAGAACAAACACAAGTCTTAAAGGATAACAACAGTTGCTGTGCTATGATTAGTTTGGAAGGTTGTTTAAAAAAAAGGCACACTGTGGTATCTGTGACTGCTGCATCATTAAAGTGGAACAGAAAATTTGAAACAGATAAAAGGTAAAAAGCCAACTTCAACTTTGTTTAAGTTTGTGCAGTAATCTAAAGATGATGAATGGCTATACTGAAAGTTGGAGGTGTGCCTTCATTAAAAATAAGTTTTGAACTTTTAGTCATGAAGGCCCAATCCCATTTCACCCCTTGCCCCTACCACTTAGCTGATAACCCTATGTTTTGCGCGTTCACATCTAGTGTTAGGGTGTCCCAATTTTTGTTGAGATAGAGGAGTAGAGTGAAGTGTTAGGCCTACATGGCCCTCGAAATGGAGTTTTTTCAGAGGCTCACTCCAAACGTAGTGTTATGAGAAAGAAAAACGGGCAAGATGCCGGCACAAGCAAATAATCATTATTTTTAAAATAGGCTGATATTGACTTACTGCTCTTTCTTAGTGATCAGTGTTTTTGTGCATTTTTTTCCTGTTTTTGCTCCATCCTCTAGCTCATATGAAAAATAAGACAATTTTTATTCCATATTTCAGTTTGAAAAGTTATGTAAGCATTAATTTAAAAACTTTATCAACCTTTGCTTATACTAAATTCAGACAAGAAGAATTCATGAAGAACACATTTTATTTTAGAAAACTTTTCAAAGGTGACGGAAGTTGTCTTAAAGTTGTCAGTGAGCAAAAATCCTAATTTATATCATGTGATAAATACTCAGGTGAGCTGAGTAATTAAACAGCACTTTACTATAATTTAGCACATTGGGGCCACTTGGCAGTAACTGGTCAGCAGTGAGAGTAATAGATGTAGAATGTTGTTTGAATGTTGTTTGAATGAGGAAGAGACAGGAAGACGCTATGCTGTAGTAACGCAGACCTCAACGTGAACCTCGGCAATATTGAGCAAGGCAGCAAGTCAGTAATCTATAAACCACATGGATTCGTTTTCTTAGCCAACACAGTTATAAAACAACTTTAAAAGCTATAAAATTTATATTAATAAGCTACTCACTACCGGAAGTACACTGGAGGACGGTGAAGAAGATCTGGACAGTCTGCAAGCTTACATCGACGAGTGTTTCGACCGAGTAGTAATGGGAAAACCAACCAACACTCCGTCCAGCAGCAAAGGAGCTCCATCCACCAAGAGGAGTCGCCCAGAAGATTCACCTGGGGCTTCTTCTCAGTCCAGCGAAGTGGCGGACATTTTGGAGTCCATTGTTAAGAAGCTGTCCAGTTTCGACGCTCGCCTCTCCATTTTGGAAATTCTTCACAAGGAGTTTCAGGCTCTCCGGGAGTCGGTAGAGTTCAGCCAACAGCAGGTGGAAGCACTCGCTGTGGAGAACGCCGCTCTCAGAGAGTCGGTGAATTCCCTCACCAAGGGAGTGACCCGGCTCTCGGAGGAGAATAAAAAAACAGGGAAACCGTCACCGAGCTCCAGGCCCGCAGCATGAGGGACAACCTCGTGTTTTCGGGTCTACCGGAGAAATCGGAGGAAAACCCGGAAACGACAGTGAAGGAGTTTTTGCAATCCTACCTGAAGCTCCCAGAGGACACCGTTAAAACCATCAATTTCGATCGTGTTCACCGTATAGGAGCTAAGCGACCTGGGGCACACAGACCCAGACCAATCGTAGCCAAATTCGAACGTTTCAAGCAGAAAGAGCTGGTGAAGAGCCACAGACGGGAGCTGAGAGGAACGGACTTCAGCGTCAACGATCAGTTTCCTAAAGAGATCCTGGAGCGACGCAAAATCCTGTTCCCTCTCCGGAAAAAACATATTCAAGAAGGTTCACGAGCTATCATCGCGGTGGACAAACTCTACATAAACGGACAGCTCTATCGCGACCAGGAAACCACGCCATGGCTATACTGATCAGGTGACCTGTGTATACAAACGCCTTTTTTCTCTATCTTCTTTGTTTTGTTTTTTTTCTTTTTTACATGTCTGTATATAACAATTAATGCCGGTTCAGACAGCATAGTGGACTTTATGTTAAGTAATTATTATTATTTTTATTTTATTTTTATTATTATTATTTTTTTTCTCTCTCTTTTTTTTTTTTTTTTTTCCCCTCATTCTTTTGCTATATTTGTCACTTTGGAGCACCCTTTCCTTTTCTTTTCTTTCTGCATCCAACATGTTTGCTACACAACACACACAATGCTATACAGGACACACAACATGCAATGTACACTCACATACACATCCACACACACACACATCTTCAGTGAGCACGCAACACTTTCTCGATTAATTTCAATATGAGCACACTGAGGTTTGTTTCATGGAATGTGCGTGGAGTTGGTTCAAGGGAGAAGAAGGTGAAAATTATTAACCGGTTAAACGACTTACAGGCCGACATTGTGTTCCTACAGGAGACACATGTGTCCAGAACATCTGCACACACACTCTCCTCTTCACAGTTTCCTCATATGTACTCAGCCTGTTACAACTCTAAACAAAGAGGTGTAGCTATATTAATTAACAAAAGGATAAACTTCTCTATTAGAAACACGATGTCAGACCCCGAAGGCAGATTTATAATACTTAATCTAGCTATTCAGAATATAGATTTATGTATTGCCAGTATATATGGACCAAATGTTGATGATCCCTCCTTCTTTCATACCTTCTTCACCTCACTTGCTGATCACTCTGATACCACAATTGTAATAGGAGGGGACTTCAACCTGGTACTTAATGCAGAGATTGACAGGCTCAGTACAGCAGTGAGTCAAAGAAACTGGCAGTCTGCAGACATTCTTAAACAATACATGAAGGATTTTGGTCTTTGCGATGCTTGGCGCTCACATCACCCCACCCTGAGAGATTATAGTTTTTTCTCACAAGTACATCACTCCCACTCCCGCTTGGATTACTTTTTAGTCAGTAGCTCCATGATGACGGAAATCACAGACACTCAGATACATCCTATCACTATTAGTGATCACGCACCTGTATCTATGTCTCTGACACAGAAACGAGTTACACCACCAACTAGGAACTGGAGATTTAATACATCATTACTTAAAGAACAAGATTTCATTAATTATTTTAAACGAGAGTGGGCTATATACTTAGAACAAAATAATCTGCCGGAAATATCGCCATGTGTTCTATGGGAAGCAGGAAAGGCAGTAATGCGGGGTAAAATAATTTCTTACTGCGCACATAAGAAAAATAAAGAAAAAACACTTATATTAGAATTGGAACAGAAAATTAAATCTTTAGAAAATGCCTATGCTGCATCACCACAAGAAAATATAATTAACAGCCTGAGGAAACTTACATTGGAATTAAATGAAATACTTGATAAGAAGACACAATTTATGTTGCAGAGGTTGCGTCTGGAAAACTTTGAACATGGAAATAAATCTGGAAAATTCCTGGCCAATCAGTTAAAACTGAATAAAGAAAAAACAGCTATTCCCTCTATTAAAGACTCGGTCGGTAATATTACTCATGACCCACAACAAATAAATAACTCCTTTAAAGACTTTTATGAAGCCTTATACTCATCACAGATTAATCCATCTGATGCTGAAATTGAAGAATTTCTTAATGACATAAATCTTCCTAAATTAAATGAGGATCAGATTACAACTCTTGATTCACCGTTTTCATCATCTGAATTCTATAAGGCAATACAGCACCTTCCAAATAATAAAGCCCCAGGCCCAGACGGTTTCCCAGCAGAATTCTATAAAGAATTTTGGCCTGTGTTAGAACCTACTTTTTTCAGGATGGTGACTCAAATCAAGAATAACCACACAATCTCTCCAAACATGAACTCGGCCAACATTAGCCTGCTTCTTAAACCAGGCAAAGACCCAACACTTCCATCTAGCTATCGCCCAATCTATCTTATTAATGTAGACCTTAAAATTATTTGCAAAGTTCTCGCAAGAAGATTAGAAAAAATCACTCCATATATTATACATTCGGACCAAACAGGTTTTATCAAGGGCCGGCACTCGGCCGATAACACACGCCGACTAATAAATATAATAGACTACTGTTCCATTAACAAATTAGAAAAAATAGTAGTCTCTTTAGATGCAGAGAAAGCATTCGACGGGGTAAATTGGAAATTTTTGTTAGCAGTTCTACATAAATTTGGATTTGGCCCATCCTTTATAAACTGGATCGAAACATTATACAGCTCTCCAAATGCACGGGTTAGGACAAATGATCTTATTTCACAAAGCTTCAGTCTGCAGAGGGGAACTAGACAAGGTTGCCCACTCTCTCCCTCAATGTTTATCATCTTCATTGAGCCACTAGCAGCAAAAATCCGACAGAATGTAAACATCAAAGGAATCCAAACAGAAAATACAGACCATAAAATAAGCCTTTATGCTGATGATGTATTACTTTTCCTCGGGAACTCACAAACCGCTCTTCTAAAGACAATCACACTTATAGATAAGTTCTCATCTGTATCAGATTACTCCATTAATTGGAGTAAATCAACAGTTTTGCCTCTGAATTGTAAATTTCAGAACATCATAACTACATCACTACAGTCGGGCAACATTAGATATCTAGGTATAAATTTTTCTCCCAGGCTATTAGATCTGGTACGACTGAACCATATTCCTTTACTAAAAACAATAGAGGACGATCTCACACGTTGGAACTCTCTACCTATATCTCTCATGGGGAGAGTTGCCACAATAAAAATGATGATTCTGCCTAAAGTAAATTATCTGTTCTTAATGATCCCTAATAAACCTTCTATTGCTTGGTTTAAGTCGCTAGACTCAAATATATCTACATTTTTATGGAAAAGTAAAACATCTAGAATAAGCTTGAAGACTTTACAAAAGCTAAAATGCAGCGGTGGTCTAGAACTACCAAATTTTTATCACTATTTTTTAGCCAATAGACTACAGTATGTTTCAAGGTGGATGAAATCAAACCGCTCAGACAGTCCATGGCTGGATCTGGAACAAACACTCTGTGGGAAATTGAAAATATCTGACTTACCTCTCATTAGCTCCAGCATTAAACATTACAATTGCTTTAAAAGCCTTACAATAAGCACCACCCTGATAGCCTGGTGGGAATTCTTAAAGATGGCTAAGTCTTCAATAATCCCTTGTAAATTAACACCCATTTGGAACAATCGCGATATATGTCGGAAAAAGACATATTTCAGAATGGCAAGAAAAAGGAATAAATAATTTAGAACATGTTATTCATGATGGGACCTTTATTTCATTTGAAGATCTTATTTTAAAATATGAAATTAGCAGTAGCAAATTTCTGGAATATCACCAATTGAGGTCCATCATACAGGCAAGATTTAATCTAAGTAATCTAAATCTAGAAATCCCTGTGTGGATAACAGACTTTCTAAACCTCTATACCCCTAAACTGTTATCAAAAATATACAAATTATTATTAAAAATTAATGATTCAATATCCCTTCCAATTACAAAATGGGAGAGAGATCTTTCCATCATCCCAGATGAAAACTTCTGGACACAGATATGTCTAAATACTTTTAAAATGACTAAAAATCCAAATTTACAACTTATACAATACAAAACTCTCCATAGAATACATTATACAGGGCACAGAATGTTCCAAATGGGCCTCAGAGAAACAAATATATGCACTAACTGCACAGGTAATTATATTGAAAATTATATGCATGCTATATGGTCTTGCATGCCTGTTCAGAGATTTTGGCAGACAATATGTGAAGACTTATCCACATGGTTCCATTGTGATATCCAAGTCTCACCAAAACTGTGCATTTTAGGTGATATAAGTGAATTAAACATAGAAACGAATATATCACATATAGTTCTTACTGCCTTATGCATCGCCAAGAAAACTATCCTCATGAAGTGGAAATCAAAAAATGATTTATGTATAACTCACTACAGAAACCTACTTCTAGACCACATTAGTCTGGAAAGAATGTCTGCTACCACTAAAAATCAATTGACTACATTTGAATCCCTCTGGTCCCCACTGATCAGCTCCATCACGTGATGGGGGTAACCGGCTGTAGTCTTGTCTTGTGGTGTACCCAGCAGGTGGCTGGGGGTGGGCTGGGGGATTTGGGTGTCTGATGGCTCTTGGACTGGAGATGGGGGCTGATGCTCTGCGGTTTCTGTGTGCGGGCCCTGTTGTTGATGGTGGGGGGCCTGGATGTGTGCGCTCACGATCTTGGGGTGGGGACCTGGGGACCCGTGGGGGTGGGTGCTGGCCCTGTCCGGGGGGCTGGCCTCCTCTGTGTGGGCCGGGGTGCGGGGTCTGGGGCCTTGGCGCCTGGGGTCGCCCGTCCCCCGTTTGGGCTCCTCCCTGCGCTGGAGGGGTCTGTGCCCCCCTGGGCGCACCGCCGGGTGGTGGGGGGTCTGGGGCGCGCCGGGGTGTCTGTCTGGCATTCCAGGATTCTGGATGCCTCCCGGGAGGAGGGGTGGGGCACTCAAGTAGGGGGACAACCACATAGGGCCGGTTCGTTCTGGACCCAGGACCACTGTGTTTGCGTGTATATGGGTGTGTGTGAAGTTTGTGCGGGTGAGTGTGTTTGTGTTGGTATGTATGTGTGTGTGTTTGTATGTGTTTGTATTGTAATTGTGAGTATGTGTATGGTAATTGTGAGTATGTGTATGTGTGATAATTGTTGTCTCTTGTGTGCGTGTGGGTGTGTGTTGTTTGTGTTTGTATTGTCATTGTGAGTATGTGTATTGTAATTGTGAGTATGTGTATTGTAACCGTGAATATGTGTATGTGTGATAATTGTTGTCTCTTGTGTGCGTGTGGGTGTGTATGTTTTGTGCTGTGTCAGCTGTGTGGGCGGGCGCCGGCCTGGAGCACGGTGGTGTCCTGGGGTCGTGGCCGCTTCGGGCCCAGGGCCGGCCTTCCCTGCGCCGCGGCCGGGTGTAGGAAACCGGGGTGCCTAGTGAGCTAGCGCCAGCTGGCTCTCTTCCTCCGAGGGGTAGTTCTCTGCCTCTCGGTCTTTCTTATCCTGACCCTTCCCCTCCTCCCACTCAGTCAAACATCACACTACACATGGGGGTTCTGGGGGTTCTACAGTGAGCAGGGCCACCTACCTGGCTCTGCTCGCTGTGATGCGTGATGTCCCACTCCTCCCCTTTTTTCCCCCCTTACAATGACACATTTCATGACACAGTACAGTACACACAGGGCTTTGGGGGGCAGGTGTCACTCAGTGGATGGTGGGTGGCGCTGCTGATGTGACCTCACTTATCTGCTCACTGCTACCTGCCCCTCAATTTTATTTACACATTAGACATTGAGGGCCTTGGGGGGCAGCGTGGCAGTGTGCTGTTATTCAGTACTACATTGCCTCTGTCCCTCCAATTTTAATTGCACTGTAGCTCACACACATTCTTTTCATTTCACACACATATTGAGTGTGGGTGGGCGGGTCCTCTCACACCCCGGTTTGGTGCACCCTGCCTGGTGGGGGGACCGGCCGGTCATTCGGGGCCGGGATGGCTGCCTCCCTGGGTTACCGCTGACCCGTGCTGGTGTCCGCCCGCCGATACTGTGAGTCCATGTATGTTCCGTGTGTATGCATGAGTGGGTGACTGGTGTGTGCGAGTGTGGGTGTGGGTGTGTGTGGGTGCATGTGAACATGTGTGTGTGGACAGCTGGGCCTGGGTCTATGACTTGCTGAGCCTGGACATCTGTGGTACATGGTGGTGGGCAGGAGTTACCCCTCCCCACCGCTCCCCGCTGCTTGCCGACTCCGCCCCCCCCGGGGTATGGGTGCCCTGTGGGTCCTTGGGTGCATGGCTGGACATCTTGGCGTGGTCCCTGCCCTGCTCCCTTGGCGGTTGTGTCCTGAGGGTGGTTTGGGCCTCTCTGGCATGGGGGGGGGGTCCTGCCGGGGGTCAGCCGGTCTTGGGCGTCTGGGCCCTCGGGGGCTGCATGCTCGGCTCATGCTGGGGATGTTGGCCTGCCGGGGGGGGTGGGCTGCTCATTGCCTCTGGCTCTCCGGTCACTTGCCCTTTGTCTGTGGGCGCTCTGTCTGGGGCCTCCATTCTTCGTCCTCTGGGGCGTGCACGCGGTGGCCGTCGGAGCATGTGGCCTCAGGTCTCCTGAGTTCCTAATGGGCTGTGGATGGTCCGGGTCCCCCGGGTCCTTCCCTATCTGTCTCTGGACCACGGGGGCATGGTTGCGGCTTCTTGCCCTCATTGCTGAGCACATTCCATGACACATGACACGTGAACGCATATACACACACATACACATTGCTGCAAACAGTAGAATTGTGTGTGGTGGGTGGGTGTATATGTATAGAGGCATATGTATAGATATGTAAACATGTGTATGTATGTAGCAGCAAATAGTAGAATTATGTCTGGGTGTATATATGTATATGTGAATATGTATATGTATGTATATCTGTATAATTGTTTTTTTCCCCTCCCCTTTTTTTTTTTTTTTTAAAATTTATTTACTTACTTATTTATCTATTTATTTTTATTTAGTTGTCTGTTTATTTACTTATTTTATTTGTTTTTTTTATTTATTATTTTTTTTATTATTTTTTTTTCTATTTATTTATTTACTTACTTAATTATCATTATTATGATTTATTATTATTATTATTTTATTTTTTTTCTCTCTCCTCCCTTCTTCTCTATCTTTCCTGTCCTCTTTTTTATTGCCTGTTAGGCCTGGCCAAACAAATAAAATAAAAACTTTAACAAGAATAGGCTTTAGTAACCTATAGAGCTTTTTCTTGTGAAAACAAATATGTTTGGTACATCAGTACATTCGGATTACCATTCCGATTGCAAAAATGGCCAGACATGACAGGTTTAAAAAAAAAAAAAAAAAAAAAAAAAAGAATGTTGTTTGAAGTTGTGCTCTGACATTATAATGGACTAAAG